>NC_060893.1:19690524-19920524 GCF_014805685.1 Silurus meridionalis | reverse complement strand
AAACCCAGGACCTGGGAGAAGTTTAAGATCTGTGTGTTGGAAGTTTTGATTAGGCTCAAGGTCGTAAAGAGGTAAATGGTCAAAACGCACATCAAACACAGAACTTGCATATACACAATAGTTTTCAAGGATTCGCAACAATCGTTTGCTCTAATCGGCTTTGTGTATCTCGTAAACAGGAAGTGCTTACGATGTCAGTAAATACTTCCAAACTGTGGACAGTAATATTTTTTGGATATTCTGTGTGCAACAGATTCAACAAACTGAATTAAGATTTATCAGTGGATGCATTCGATTAAAAGTGTAACTGTGTAAATGTGTTTAATTAAGATATTGGCAGGAAAAAAAAATAAACAACAATATTGTGTAAAAGCCACACTGCAAAAGATTTTATTTCGGCAAAATATATGTAGATCAGAATTCTCTTTTTATGAAGAAAAATATTAAGATTAATAAGCTTAATTAATATTACACATTTTGAAAATACTATATGTTAAGAAATTTATTACAAATGTAATTTTTCTTATTAAAGCATGAGCCCCTTTAAAAAAAAAATCTCTGATCACAAATGAATGGGCTGAATGATTTTTAGTCATGGCTACAGACAGAAAGAGTGAAACACACTTTTTGATCGAGAGCCATAACAAATGTGTGTGTCGAGACCGTTTAGATTATTTAGGGAATATCATGAGATGTTACAAAACAAATCATGGGCTAAAGGTGAAAGAGGATCTAGCAGAATAAGTGATAATTTCATCATTATCAATGAGCAGGAAAAACCTTTTGAAACATTCAGCGGTCAATAATTTGCAAAAAGTTGCATGAATTTATACAGCGTTCAACCTGCTACTGATACTAAAGTTTTATACTAAAGTTATATTCACTATACTGAAGATTTTTTGGATGTCCGGTGTTTTGATCCGTTCTAATTTAGCTGCCTAATTAGGGTTTCTAACTTTACTAACACCCGTGTGGCTGAATGAGATTTCCACACATCTCCACAAGCACACTCCAGAATCTGGTGGAAAATTTTCCTGGAAGAGTGGAGGTTGTTCAAAAAGCACTTACAAATCTAATACTCATTAGTCCAAAAACCTTTGCCTATATAGTGAATCATGTTTTATTATTACATTTTTTTTTTCATTCTATTTTTTCTCCTACCTACTTCCTTATTTACCTTATTTGATATTGTTTGTTTTCTCTTTTGTCTTTCCATTATTATTTTGTATTTTGGAGGTAAATTACAATGTGTGACACAATAAAAATAAATAATAATAAAAAATTTTATATATATATATATATATATATATATATATATATATATATATATATATATATATATATAAAGAGAGAGAGAGAGAGAGAGAGAGAGAGAGAGACATATATAGATACTGATTAATTTATAATAGGTAATGAATACTATGAAATGACGGAAGTTATTATTAGGCCCGAATTTATAAAGCGTGAATCATTTCCTTTATGTGTGTATTTACTGTTAATCCTCAAAATACAGGTGTGAATGTGGTCAAAGTGCTATTTTGCTTTAGTGTTTATTTACCTCTCTCTCTTTCTGTGTCTCTCTCTTTTTTCATTGTTCATGCGCTCTCCAGCTGGACCGGTTTAAGGAGCCTCCAGCATTTGGGCCCATGTGTGATCTTCTGTGGTCAGATCCACTAGAGGACTTTGGCAATGAGAAGTCGCAGGAGTATTTCAGCCACAACACGGTCCGTGGCTGCTCCTACTTCTACAGGTAACTGTGTGTGTGTGTGTGTGTGTGTGTGTGTGTGTGTGTGTGTGTGTGTGTGTGTGTGTGTGTGTGTTTGTGTGTGTGTGTGAAAGAAGTGGTCTCCAGAATGTGATAGACAGAATGGAAAGTTGGCTCTTTCCAAAAGACCTTTTTTTGTCCCTCTTTTATTTTTTATTTTTCCCCAAAAGGTACATTTTAAGCATGTCTTAAAGAAAGCGTTATGTAAAAATAAACACATTTAAAACTATCAAGTGAAAACAACAGCTGGAAATACAAAAAGATTTTGCATCTTTGCTCTATAAAGACAGAAAACAGTTCACATAAATGCAGCACATCCAGCTCTATTGTTGTTTATGCATGTGATTATAAGGGATTTCTTTCAGTGCCTATATAAAGCCTAGGGATGCTTTTTTTAGCTGCTAGCACACATTTTATTGGTAATCTTATAAAAAGTGGTGCTGCAAGCCTTTTCTGTAACATCAAACTCTATAAAAGAAAAGACTACTGACTGACATCAAGTGCTTTTCTTCATTCTGACCAATCAGAGTGCAAGCTAGCATTCAGGAGGAGAAAAAAAAGTGGACAGTGAGTGAAAAATGCGTCTTGTTAGTGAGTGAATAAATAGTTGGACATTGGGCCATAAGATTCATATTATTTCAAAATGAGGAACTGATGCGCTGTAGGTGAGGAGGCCTGGGGTGCAGTCAGTTTTCCAATTCTTTCCAAAGGTTTTCAGTAACGTTATGGTCAGAGCTCTATAGCAGGCCACTCAAGATCAACTAGACTTCATGTAAAGCATATTGTCATTGAGCTGACTTTGTGCACAGGGGCATAATCATGCTGCAACTTTGGGTCTCCTTTTTTAAGTGAAAAGGAAATTGACCTTCATCTTGAACTTCATCCTGGTTCATCTTGAACCAGTGGTAATTTTGTTTTGTTAACGACTGTTCTGCCATCTTGGCGTGTGAACTTTCCAACAGAAACGCATTCCAGGTTCTTCTTGTGTTGGAATATTCAGCAGCTGTGCGCTCTGGGCGATTAGGTATAGTGTGAAAATGAGCCCACGTCTGTAATTGGAATTGTAAAGCAACCCAAGCAGCGGTCAGGCTCAGCAAAACAAGAATTCCCACGATCCCATGGGAAAATCTGGCGATCTACTGTTACTATGGTGACCAGCTACTACTGCTGAGAGTGAGAGAAAGAGAGTGAGAAGCGAGAGAGGAATAAATATATAAATAAATACAAGCAATAGAGATGGATTTTGCCGTCTCTCATCTTATAAAATCAGACATCAATGAATGGGAGAATGGGTGAGATGGAGTGTGTGCGAGTGTGTGTGTTGAACAAATCATCTGGAACTCATTATAGTGAGAGAAAATGTTGCCTGGGTTCTGTTGAGACATTTTGCCATGTCTTGTGGAAAAAACCCAAAGTCCATTATCATGGCATTTATGGTATTTGGTAAAGTATATCAAATAATCTCAATCATCTAGTTTGGAGATACCGCACACAGTAGGGGTCAGTAATTTAATATACTGAACTAGAAATCATGCCCAACTACTGTATGCCAGAATGCAACATATAGGGGGTGTTATTTATAGTCTAGCAAATTAGATGTAACGCACGACTACATCCTGGTATTAGGGCCCAGAAAATCCTTCAAAATAAGGACACAAGTTTGTCACAATGACAAGCCAGAGACGAAGAATTCTATACAGTAAACAGAACCAATACAGGCATGTCATCATTAACACACAAATACTAAAACTTGACATTTTTTTAAGTAGCTACATATACACTTTGGTCATGACTTGATATACAGGAAAATACATGTTCATGAAAGTATCATAAAAAGAGGGTCTATAACAACCAAATGCAAGGCTAAGGCTCACTCTAGGGGGTAGCACACTCCCTACAGGAACAATGCGCTTTCACACGTGTGCACAGAAAACACTAGGGAAAAAGTGCCAACACCACAGTGCTCCAACTCACAAAGTGCTCTGTTCACCCAGGTGCATAGCCTTCCTCTCGGAACGCTCCACCTGAGAGACAAACAGTTTAGTCTGACAATCCAGTTAAACCAAACCAAGAACAATACTGACCAAAAAGAGAAAAAATAAGACAAACAGCAGTTTTTCCCCCAAAGTTGACTCTCCAGATCAGAACAATGCTGAAACAAAGAAAATACTATTCCTAAAAATCAGCTGAGAACACACACAATGGCGAAGCTACAATTTGCCTTGAAAGACAGATAGAAAAAGTCAGCCTCCTACCTGAGAACCCTTTGTAACTCAAGCCTGGAAAGGACACCCACGGCATCGGGAGCAAGCTAATTAAAAAAACAAAGTTAGCTTAGTTCCACGACTACGATGATTGCACACCCATGAGGACCCCTATCTCGACAACAGGAACTCAGGTAACCGAAGAGGGTATCAACAGAACTTCCTACAGTGCCTTTCTGGGCATTTAAATACTACAACCAATTAGACATCTAATTAACCACCTGTTGAACAATACAACGCCAACACGCAGGGACAGGCCATTCTACCCTGTCACAGAGAGAAGACACTGGATTTTAGAAACCAGAGCATGATTTGAGAAATGCAGTGTACCCTGTGTTGTTAAGTCGTTCTGGAAAGAGTTGACTCTTTTCTGTCAACTTCGAGAGATGAGTCACAAATACAAGGTGTTTTTTTTTTTTTTTTTTTCTTTTCTTGTTCTTCCCACATTTCAACATCTGGTTCTTCTTCAGTAAGCCTTTGCTCTGGTCTGATTTGCCTTTAAATCAAACAAAGTTAATGACCTACACTCTATTGACAAAAGTATTGAGACACCTGATTTCTTCACCTGTGTGGTTCTTCCCAAAACAACCACAAATTTGGAGGCTCACAATTGTATAGAACGTCTCTGGTTGTATTTGTTAGAGAAGTGAAGAAAAGAGTGCAGGCAGGGTGGAGTGGGTGGAGAAGAGTGATAGCAGGAGTGATTTGTGATAGAAGAGTATCTGTGAGAGTGAAAGGGAAAGTTTATAGGACTGTGGTGAGACCTGAGATGTTGTATGGTTTAGAGACAGTGGCATTGAGTAAAAGACAGTAGGTGGAGCTGGAGGTAGCAGAGCTGAAGATGTTGAGGTTTTTGTTGGGAGTGACGACGATGGACAGGATTAGAAATAAGTTTATTAGAGGGACAGCACGTATAGGACATTTTGGAGACAAGGTGAGGGAGGCGAGATTGAGATGGTTTGGACATGTGGATAGAGCCACAAGGAAGGAGGAAAAGAGGAAGGCCAAGGAGGAGGTTTATGGATGTGGTGAGGGAGGACATGCAGGTAGTTAATTTGAAAGAGGCAGATGTAGAGGACAGGGGGGTATGGAGACGGATGATTTGCTGTGGTGACTCCTTATGGGAGCAGCCGAAAGAAGAAGTCATCTCTTGTTGAATTAAAATTGCAGTTTCCCTTTACTTGAACTAGTAGACCAAAACCTGTTCCAGCGTGACTTTGTACACAAATTCAGCTCCATACAGATATGTATCACATGGGTTAGAAAGAAGATCTCCTGCTATAGAGCTCTGACCTCGACCTTACTGAACACCTTCGGGCTGAATGTGAACGCTGACTGCACCCCAGACCTCCTCACCTCACCTACATCATTACCTGACTTTACTAACACTTTTGCAGTTGAATGAGCACAAATCTCCACACGCACACCATAAATTCTAGTGTAACATTTCCCCAGAAGAGTGGAGGTTTTTATAACAGCAAATGGGAACTCAGTGTGGAATGGGATGTTCAAAAATCACATACCAATCTAAACATAAGCATGCAAATGTGCAATAACATTGAAGAGACCTTCCAAAGAGAGAAAAGACTCAGTAGGAACTGGGGGAACACACCAATCACAACTCAAACCTTCAGAACAATGAGTTTCATCTTAACCTTAATAACTAGTAAAATTAACACCTATAATTAAGCATTTTTACAAAAGCAAGTGTGGATATTGCCAGAATTACGCATAGCACCACAGGATCTACAGCTTCCATCAGCCCCTGCTTGTCACATGACCTAATCACATGTCACTGATACATTCAAGGCATTTGGCAGACACCTTTATCCAAAGCAACTTACAGCTACAACTGAGCAGTTACGGGTTAAGGGCCTTGCACAAGGGCCCAGCAGATGCAGCTTAGTTTGGTGGTGCTGGGATTTGAACTCATGGGCTTTTGGTCCAAAGTCCAATATCTTAACTTGTAAATAGTTGTAAAATAAATACTTGTAAAATAAATCTCAATGGGTAATTGGTTTCCCTTTTTGACATAATTTATTATTTATTTTAAAACCCGTAATAACTGGTCAGGATACATAAACAAAAACACGTTGAGCCGTTTGGGAGCCGAAAGAGTCGGTTCGTATTGGTGAGCTGAGCCAAATGAGTTTGGCTCCATAAAAAGGATTTGAAGGATGCAGTTCCCCATGTGGTACAAGTTCGCTATTACAACTATTACACAGACAGTAAGTATACTGTACACAGTGACAAACATATGAATAAAAATATAATTTGCAGAATACAATTATAATTTATTTACACACTTTTTTTGTACAGAGAGAAAGGGAAACATAGAGCAAATAGAAAAATAGAATATAAGGAATACTGGGATCGGATCAGACAAAGCAGAAGCTGTTGGAGTTGACTTGAATAAAGTGCAGAAATTTGCACTTGTTTGTGCACATGTGAGCAGAATGAGGTTTTGCAGGTCAATGGGTTGTAAAATCCATCCACCATTTCTTTTTTTAGACCATTTTACAGGAAAAATACTTCTTCAAACTATCTTCCTAACTGAATCTCTGATATTTATGTGTAACAGAAGCACTGAGCATAAATCTGATCTCAGCATCTTCAGGAAAGTGATGCTCTACAGATCAGCTCATTTATCATATTTGTAGGGCCAAAATATTAAGAAAATAAATTTACATTTCGAAGTATTTACGTTAAAAAGGAAAACTATTTTATGCTAAATTAGATTTACATCCTGTAATCTCTACATCATTATCTTGTTTTGTTAATGCACACAGAAATAATTTTTTTTTATTATTATTATTTTTACATGTTTTATAATTATAAGTATGTGATTTAAATATGAAATATATGGGTAATATATTTTGCCATTTGTTGAAAATGTTGGATCTTTCATATAGTTCTGTTACTTGCAAAAGAAAAGTGGACTTGTGGACTTTAACCTCAAATGCCAACTCAAAAATAAATTATTTAAAGTTATTTATTGAAAGTTTATATATGTGAGCAGAGAATTTTCCCACTGAGCTGAGATAGAGTGAGAGAGAGAGAGAGAGAGAGAGAGAGAGAGAGAGAGAGAGTAAGTAAGCACAGTGTAGGATTTCATCTGCTTGTACTGTGATTGCAGATTTATTTTCTACACTAAATGGACTAAAGTTTTTGGATCTAAGATTTATATGTGCTGTTTGAACATCCCATACCACATTTAGTCCCCATTCCTGTCCTGTTCTAATAACCTTCAGTCTTCTGGGAAGATGTTCCACTAGTTGTTGGAGTGTGCTTGTGGAGATCTGTGTGAGATTCAGCCACAAGGGTGTTAGTAAAGTAGGGTACTGATGTAGGTGAGGTGAGGAGGCCTGTGGTGCTTTGGGTTGAGTTCAGAGCTCTATAAAAGGCCACTCAAGAGCTTTGCATGTAGATCCATGTACAGTAATCTAAATATCCATAGCAGTGGTGAACAGTAACTAAATAAATGTAATTCGTTACTGAAGTATTTCCATTTGAGGAGACTTTTACTTTAAATTCCCTACATTTCAAAGAAATATCTTCCTTTTTATTACATTTTGCGAAATCAGTCGATCCTTTTTATTTCTGAGTGGATAAAAACTGGACAATCAGACAGCAAGCCACCAATCAGGGTAGAGCACTGATAAGTATCTACTTATCACCAACAAACAGTAATAACTGATGTTAGAAACTCCTGACTTTATCCTAATTGGCGCAATTTTTTGAAGTAAATGAAAATAAGGTTTCGGGCTCATGATAGTTTTAATAGATATCAATCAGTGTTTGACTCATTAATATCATCCTATTAATAGATTGCTGTGCTGAGAGTCACATTAGAGTCTTTTCACATAAATTAAGTAAAGAGTCTTGTGAGAAAAATAATAAAAGGAACATCATAGCCATAAGAAGTCATAGTACTTTGGATACATTTAAAGGCAAATACTTTTGTACTTTTACTCAAATAAAAGTTTAAAGGGACACTTTTACTGGAGTGATATTTTACTGAATGTATCTCTATTTTACTCAAACAAGTCAAGTCAAGTCAAGTTTATTTCTAAAGCGCTTTTCACAACAGACATTGTCTCAAAGCAGCTTTACAGAAATCAATAGTCAAGGTGAATGGTGTGTATTTATCCCTGATGAGCAGCCGTGGCAACTGTGGCAAGGAAAAACTCCCTTAGAAGTTATGAGGAAGAAACCTTGAGAGGAACCAGACTCAAAAGGGAAACCCATCCCCATCCAACCACATGGTTTGTGTACTTCGTCCATCACTGCTTCTAGGAGTTTGCTTTGTGCATGTGGGCATTGTCACGCTACAGGTCTGTGTCTTCTAGTTCAAGTGAAGGAAGAATTTGGCACGTAAAAAATGGCTGGAAAAGTGTGTTTTGTTCATGTAGTTTATAATATTAACTTTGTCTGATTCAGTTGAGGGAAGACACTTTGTAATCTCAGTCACATGTCTTCACTTGTGATACACTTTTATGTGTTTTGAACTTGCTTTTTCATGTGATTTATTTATTTTTCATGCGTAAAACTATTTTGTAGTGATTTCCTTTCATCCAGTTCTCCAAAAATAATCATTTCCTGGTGCATTTCACTAGTCAAGTCAAGTCAAGTTTATTTGTATAGCGCTTTTCACAACAGACATTGTCTCAAAGCAGCTTTACACAAATCAACAGTGATGGTGAATGGTGTGAATTTGTCCCTGATGAGCAAGCCGTGGTGACTGTGGCAAGGAAAAACTCCCTTAGATGTTATGAGGAAGAAACCTTGAGAGGAACCAGACTCAAAAAGGGAACCCATCCTCATCTGGGTGACATCAAGAGTTTGATCATAAATCTTTCAACAAAACAGAACACTGGACAGTGAGAACTAACATGATTACTGGAGTATAAGATTATAAGTGATGTTCTTTCTGCAGTCTTATACAGTCTATATGGTTAGTAGCTCCGAGTTTTATGAGCTCAGCATTTGTGATCACCACAGATCCAGCATCAGCTTCTCCATGCCAGAGCCTTTAAACACTCCAGGAGGTCCAATGTCAAAACTCCACACATGTAGCGGGATCCAAATGGCACTGGTACGTCTCTAGATGGTTCGGGATGTTTGTGAGTTCGGCATCTACTTCTTCAAAGGTCCGTAATCATCACGAGGTGGGAGGTGACTGGAGCTGGCCAAACCTCAGGGTGTCTCGGGATGGGGAGAGAAAGAGAAGCAGTGGAGAGCAATTAGCGTAGCTGCTGTTCATGATATTAACAGCACAAGTTGATAATGTGCATGTGATCAGATGTTCTGGAGCACAAGGTTATGATGTGAGACGTATGTTATGTGTAGGCTTTGCTAAAAAGATATGTTTTTAATCCACTAGTCTCATTTCAGTCTCAGACTCATTTCATTAGTGTGTTGTTGTTGTGCTACACTAAAAATGCACTAACTGTCCAATCACAGCTTTAGCAATTTCAGTAATCAGTAAAGAAGGACTAAAATAATTTTTTAAAAAGTGAGAACGAGTGGAAATACCCTTTTTTTCCACAGACAGTTTTAGTAAATGTAAACAGTTTTTTTTTTTAAGTATTACATTTATAAAATTTTGCAGATGCCAATTGATCTCATTCATACAGCTGATCGGTCTTAACACAATGCCTTAACCACTAAGCTACCACAAAAGTATGACCTTGTTTTTAGCAAATTTCAGAAAAAAAAATTTATAAAACTGAGCATAGTCGCAGTTGTGACTGAGCATTGATTAAATTTCAGAGTACAGCAACACACCGTGAAAAAGCAAATACAAATAAGTTCATTTAGTTGTATGCAAACGCATTTTAGTTTGATTTGATCATTAGTTTAACTGTTTGTAAGACCTGGGCATGTTTTATAGAGTGACAGCAGGATTCTTGTGGTCTGTAACTGTTAAATCCTCAATGGTGATGGACAGAAAGGTGGATTTCTTCTATGGACTTTTTGACTGTTGTGTTTATAAGATGGTGCTTGAGATTTGACTCTTATTTGGTTTAATTCCTACCTATTTTTAGTGGCTTTTATACAGAGATTTGGAGGTTAACTGGTATACTGTATATGTGAGTACGGATGTGTTGGAAACGTGTTTCTTCTCAAAACAGTGGAATGTAGGTTTTTTAAATGGGCTCAGTGCTGCCATCTTGTGGCTGTTAAACACATTTGTCACTCTCCTTCTGTCGTTTTTTTTTACTCATTCTAAATACTGTATACTGCTCTTTATCCTGCTCTCTTTTGTTCACTTTCTATGACATGATATATACCTCTTTGTCGCTGAATCTCACTCTTTCACTCTTTTTGTATTTATTGTATACAGTTATCCTGCAGTGTGTGAGTTTCTACAGACTAATAACCTGCTCTCTGTGATCAGAGCCCATGAGGCGCAGGACGCAGGGTGAGTAAAACAGTTTACACATCACTGAATTCACCCAGAATCCCATCATCGTCATCATCATTATCATCATCATCATCATCATCATCACTGCAGCATCAGTCCACAACTCAGCCCATAGCACGTTTTTTTTTCTTTTTTTTTTAACATTCATTAAAGAATATTCCATTCATCTATCCATCCATTTCAATTTATTCTTTATTCTTTTCAAGTCTCTTTACATTTCTTTTAACCAGTGTGCTTTACATCTGTCCATCCATCCACATATACATCCATCCTTCCATTTATTGATCCATTCAACAATCCACCTATTAATCTATTAATCACATATTATCTATATTACATATTATCATCCATCTATTCATCCTTTTATTTATTTCCTTCTTCACTACAAGTCTTTATACATTCCTTTAAACCTGTGTGTTTTATGTATATTTATTCATCCAACCATCCAACCATCCATCCATCTATCTATCTATCTATCTATCTATCTATCTATCTATCTATCTATCTATCTATCTATCTATCTATCTATCTATCTGTCTGTCTGTCTGTCTGTCTGTCTGTCTGTCTGTCTGTCTGTCTGTCTGTCTGTCTGTCTGTCTGTCTGTCTGTCTGTTTTTAAACATTTTTACCAGTATAATTTCAATCCATTTATCCATCCATTTATCCATCCATTTATCCATCCATCCATCCATCCATCCATCCATCCATCCAAACACACCCACTCACCATTCTATCTATCTATCTATCTGTCTGTCTGTCTGTCTGTCTGTCTGTCTGTCTGTCTGTCTGTCTGTCTGTCTGTCTGTCTGTTTTTTTAATTTTTACCAGTATAATTTCAATCCATCCATCCATCCATTTATCCATCCATCCATCCATCCATCCAAACACACCCACTCACCATTCTATCTATCTATCTATCTATCTATCTATCTATCTATCTATCTATCTATCTATCTATCTGTCTATCTGTCTGTCTGTCTGTCTGTCTGTCTGTCTGTCTGTCATATGCATTCAGCTATACATCTTCCTTTACTGCTCTGCTTAAACATTCCCTTATTTCCCGTCTAACAGCTGGAAGGATGATAAATCAGTGGCATCATATTTTAGAACATTTTCACATTTCTATTCATTTCTATGAATTTTCTCATTCTAATAATCTCTCAATATATTACAAGGCCATTGTTATATAACATGATAATTATGTATGAGGGAGTAATTAAACACATAAATGTAGAAGAGCTGTTATAGATTAGTAATCAATGACGTGGTCATCTGATGTGATGCTTCTGATAGCAGCCCATATTTTCTTCCCCTTTTTTATTTATCAAAGCACTTCTTTTTTTTTATCCTTTTATAGTTACCTGTAACATTATGGAATGTCTGTGGAGCAAGTGATCTCTTGTTTTCACTTATAGCAGCTATAAATATACAATATCTCATCAGACTTTCTCTCTCTCTCTCTCTCTCTCTCTCTTTTTTTTCTCTCAAAGTTATTAAGGTAAAATAATGCAGTTACAGAAAACCTGAACAGCACAAATCTCTCCATCTTGCAGTCTTTCCTGCATCGGAACACTTCAGCTTTTGAAAGCTCCTTCCATCATATTAACGACTATGCTGGTTTCTTAATCTGTTTACGTGGTGCGTACACGTTTACGTAGAGCCATTGCTATGGAAACGATGACGTATTTGAAAGATCACGTTCATTCAAATCTGTAAATTGACACTGAATTCGTATTTTTCTGCTCGATTTCCTGCGTATATTTGAATTTCTTGAGCCGTATAAAAGACCACTGCACCCTTTATTTCTGATTCTTCACTGTGTATTGCTGTTGACTTTTTGCTCAACACTCAAAACATTTTCTAGCACCAGTGCGACCCGCTCCTAAAGTCAACACACAGTCCTGTGTAGAGTAAACACCACATTTTGTTAGAAAGTGTTTATATGTGAATTACACAATTGCCAGTAATGTTTTTGAGGATCTCTTAATTAGGGGCATGAACATCAATCTAGAAAAAGGTCTTTAATAAATATTTATATTATATTTTTATCAGTCATTATGATGACTAAGATGCTCTGCTGCTGACAGTGGTGTAACTGGGAATAACGGCCGGGTGGAACAAAACACCTTCACACCTTCGGTTTATCTTTCTCCTGCTTCATACACATTTATTTATCTATTCACCCATCCATCCTTCCTTCTCCCAATCTATGCCTCTGCTCACCTGCCCACCATTCATTCATTCACCATCCATATATTTATCTGTCTACTCATCTTTACCAGCCTGCTCACTATTCACCCATCTATCATGTTTCTTTAACAGCTTGCTTTAATATCCCTCCAGATCCAGTCTGATCATGGATCCATCCTTCCATCCATCCATCCATCAATCTATACATCCTGTAATTGATACATTTTTTTCTACAAGTCTCTATCAATTCCTTCTAATCCAATCTGCTTACCATTTATCCATCCACCCATCCATCCATCCATCCATCCATCCATCCATCTCCTATACATTTGCATCTGCTTGTCTATCTACCTGTCTACCTGTCTATCTCTCTATTGTCACTTTTGTCTTTTTCTACCATTCTGTCCATCCATCCATCCATCCATCCATCCATCCATCAATTAGTCCTCCACGACCATCCTACTTAATATCATTCCACCATTCAAATTTTTTCTACCGATCATAACATTATCTCCTTCACCAATCTGCTTACTATCCATCTATTTATACATGTTATTATTATTATTGTTGTTGGTGTTGTTGTTGTTATTATTATAATTGTCCCCCATTTTATATTTGTGCAGTTATCGGATGTACAGAAAAAGCCAGACGACGGGTTTCCCCTCTCTCATCACCATCTTCTCCGCTCCCAATTACCTGGACGTGTATAATAATAAAGGTCAGTCGTTTGTTGTGTTAGTGCACCACGCTGCTCTTGAGCCTCTCGCACTTCTGAACTAACAATACCATGGCTGGCTTTAGCATTAAAATCAAATGCACATCTCTGTGTATGCAGGCAGGCGCTGATGCATGTCATTATTGATGATGTTTTTGCAGCTGCTGTGCTAAAATACGAGAACAATGTGATGAACATTCGTCAGTTCAACTGCTCTCCACACCCTTACTGGCTGCCTAACTTCATGGACGTGTTCACCTGGTCCCTGCCTTTCGTAGGAGAGAAAGGTATGAGAGGAATGAAGGACATCAACTTCCACTGAAGCGCGTATTACACATACAGCAATTGTTTTTAAAAGGCAACTTTATTTACAGGTAACTTGGTGTCATGAAAGATATCAATGTAGCATCAGTGAAAAATTCACACCAGTTTCACTAAAAACTCTGAAATATTACAATATAAATATGATCATGTGTTTCAGGGTGGAGTATTTATCATTTCCTCACAAAAACCCAATTAATCATTTAGTTTGATCCCATTATATTATTATTTTTATTATTATTATTATTATTATTATTTTAATACATTTTATGTATATTATTTATATTTATATTAAAACTGTTTCATTCAAATACACCAGACTTTATTAGAGCCACATCAGCAGTGCGATTATAAAATGTTTTTTTTTATCTGAGCTGGTTTATTTATCTGCTTGTTTGTTTTGCACTGATTTATTTTAACATTAAAAACAGCAGAATAAACCTATTAAGGATCAGATGTTATGTTACTTGTAGAATTATTTATTCATTATTAATTGTCCTATGTTTATATGAATACATCTGTAGATGTTTATTTTAACAAGTACAACAACTAAATCTATAAAGTCCATCTTTAATTTTGTGGATAGATAGATTAGGGCAATTCCCTGTCTTTCACACTGTAACCTTTGACCTCTCCACAGTGACTGAGATGTTGGTAAATGTCCTCAGCATCTGTTCGGATGATGAACTCGTGAACGACGGTGATGAGATATATGATGGTGAGAAGAAAACTCCAGAATTCAGCTACTCTATAAGTGCCAGAAGTTTGTGGACACCTGAACACCACCCATTTTGGAGCGTAGCTGCAGGGATTTCTAATTTCGTGTTCAGTCAGAGCATTAGTGAAATCATTCTCTGATGTTGAATGAGGACGTTTGGGGTTCAGTCCGCGTTCCATTCTCTCCAAAACTGGGTGGTTTGGTGGATTTGAGTTTAGAGCTCTGTGCAGGACACTTGAGCTTTTCCACTGCAAACTTAACACACTACATGGAGCTGGCTTTGTGCACAGGGGCATTGTCATGCCAGAACAGGTTTTGGGCCTTATAGATATAGTGAAGGGAAAGTGTGTTCTTCCACTATGGGCATAATGGTCAAAATACTTTCTTGAGTGTGAGTTAGAGAAAGCAAACTGAAATAAATATGAACACCTACACCTGACTAACTTTAAACTATATAATGTAAAATTAGAAACTTCTTTTCACACGTTTCAATACTCTGTGTGTTTATATATATATAATAATTGTGTGTGTGTGTGTGTGTGTGTGTGTGTGTGTGTGTGTGTGTGTGTGATTTCTTCGCAGCGAACGCTGCAGCCGCACGTAAGGAGGTCATCAGGAACAAAATCCGTGCCATTGGCAAAATGGCCAAAATGTTCTCAGTTTTACGGTGAGCGCATCCCGAATGAAGGCTGGCTTCTACTTCTATGTTTTTGGACCTTTTGAGAAAGGGAATTGTGGGTAATCAGACTGTTGCTTCTAATCTACAATTATAAAGACATAATACAGAATGTACAGAATGGAGAGGGCCTGTGTTATGATCAGAGGTAAAAAAAAAACAACGACAAGAAAGCACCAGAATTCAGTAGGGTAATGGTTGTGGCCCTGGACCTGCTTTATGTGGTGTACATGTTCCTGTATCTCCTCCTGGATGGACCAAGATTGAACACATTGTTACTGGGATGGGAGGAACCCATGGTGCTCTATGCAGACATCTACTGGGGTTGAAGATGCTTAATTGCTGGGTGCTAGTGATGTGTTGGTCACGTTTCACCATTCTTTTCACCATTTGACTGTTGAACACACTGTGGAACCCCACCATGATGGAGTTTGTCAGGATGCTTTGAATGATGCAGCGATCAAAACTTGCAACATATTCCGTCCTCATGAGTTCTTAATTGGGCAGATCTGCAGAAGTATAACCCAGTCCTGTGTGTGTGTGTGTGTGTGTGTGTGTGTGTGTGTGTGTGTGTGTGTGTGTGTGTGATCTAACCTCTCGGGTTCTCTTCACAGTGAGGAGAGTGAAAACGTGTTGACTCTAAAGGGTCTAACTCCGACCGGCATGCTACCCAGCGGAGTTCTTTCAGGAGGAAAACAGACTTTACAGAGCGGTGAGCAAAAAAACAACCAAAAAACAAAAAAAATACAATCACTTCTGGTTTTCTTTCTCTTCCATTTTGGCTCTTTCTCTCCTCTCTAATCTTACATGTTTATTTTTTTTCTTGTTACTGAACTAATCAATACACCCACACTGTACTACTATCCGGCTAGCGGTGCTATTTGGCTAACGCTAACCGCTAACGACAACCAGCCTCGGCGGTGGACTCGTGGCGGCTCGTGCTGATTGCATGGCTGCCACAATAACGCTTCTCCTTTCACTCCTCCTCTCTCTGTCTCTCCGTTTGTGTGTCTCTCCGTCTCTCTGTGTGTCTGTCTGTGCTTTCTCAGCTACCATCGAGGCCATTGAAGCCATTGAGGCGGTTGAGGACAGTGAAGGTAATCACCAGCCCGCCACGCTATCTGTGCTGCTCAGAGGTTACATAGCCACCTGTAGCATGCACTAGCTAGCTTGCGTCTGCTAGCGAACATAGTTCGAGGTGGCTATGAAAGGTCAGGGGGCTGTGCCATCTGTTGTTACCAGAAGTACAAGAATGGTTCATGTAATTATAAGATCGTCACATACACACATCCATACACACTGACTGCTAGCACTAAACCCTGATGTTAGCTGTGTCTCAAATCACAAAAAGTCAGTAAAAATGTGAACTAATATAACAACCTAGCTGGTGGACATTATTGTAAAAATGTAGCAGAAACAAGATGGCTTCTATTAAACACAGTCAATTGCAAAGCTGTGATTATCAATTATAATATCATTAATAATTATTGTAACAGTAATGTCACAAAAAAAAGTATCTCTTGCATTGTGTAGCGTGTAAAGGAGTCACGTGACAAAAGAACGAAGGAGTCGGACTGGGGGACTCATGAGATGAATTACTCAATTCTGTTTCCTGAGTAATGCACTGCATAGCGTCTATGGGAATCGTGATAAAAGAACGAACTAACGAAATATAGACATAGAACAGTTATTGTTGTTGTGTAACCATAATTAGAATTTATAAAAACAAAACCTCCACTAAAGGGAGCTGGTTAGCATTACACAATTTTATGTTATAAAATCAGGGAGATTATAGCTACAGTATAGATAGCTAAATAATTTATTGGTAGTCAGCATGTACACTTGTTACAGTACTGGAGTAAAAGTACTGTTTAAATATATAACATTACATCTTTTATATTTTGAATTAAGTAAAAGTATAAAAGTTCTCACGTTTGTTTGAACTTAAGTATCAAAAGTAAAAGTAGTGATCTATGAGAACTCGAATAATCGATATTGTTGTATGTTTCATTCTCCTGCACCTTTTGAAAGAGGATTTTCTGTAAAGACACACAGAAGGACCCTTTTTCTCACTAGAATTATAGTCAAGTCAAGTCAAGAGGCTTTTATTGTCATTTCTACAATAAACAGTGGTACACAGTACACTGTAAAAACTGACACAACTTTCCTTCAGGACCCTGGTGCTACACTAAACAATATAGAGCTACATAAAGTGCATCGAGTGCAAACAGTGCAGACAAAACCAGTGCAGACACACAACACAAGACAGTGTGGAACAAATACACATAACACAAGAAAGCATGGTCCAGTAAACCTATTATATATATTGTATACGGTATTAAACTGTGAATATACGGTACTGTGCAAAGAGGACTCTAAAAGACTATGAACAAGAGTATATGTTAACAAACACAATGCGGTGCAAAAACAGGTCATTGTATGAACTAATATAGGGATATGCTTGTGTTCTTCTATCAGCAGAAAACCTCAAGTTATGGCTTTTCTTCGCTACAAAGGATCGACAATGGAAAATGCTACATTTTTAACATTTCAGCATTTTCCAGTGTCAACGCTTCGTAACAGTTCAAAGTAAAGCCATAACTTTAGGTTTTCTGCCACAGGAAAGTCTTCCGTTTAAAGAATTTCAGTTCCTCTGTATCATTAAACTCGAGAGATTACAAATAGAGATGCGACTGTCAGGACCAACACAAGCTAACATGTTTACCAGATGTTCCAAAACATTTAATGTAACTAGAAACAGAAAAAAATTGTGATTTGTATTCTCTAAAAAGTTAAAAGCAATAGTTTGGGAAAGTTGCTGCTATTCTAAAATATTTGGTGTTAATAAAGTAATAAAGTAACAATAACTAAATGCTGACAGGTTTTTTTAATCACATGCATCCAAGTGTGCTTTATTTATTATTATTTGTTATATTTTTAAGTGCTGCTAAGGAGTGGTAACTAACTAACTTTACATTGGTGTCTTTACACTTAAGAACAGTAAACATTGAAACTTGCTTTAATAAAAGTAATTATATAATTATTATATCTGAATATTATATCAGTCATTTTAATAATGGACCTGATTTGAGACACATCATTTCATTGGATTTAGATAACTTATTTTTTAGCCGTTTAAGAAATATTTGTATGATTAATATAGCTGAATGTCCTGTTCAGATATATCCAACATTTTACTGTTCAGCTCTTCTCGGTAACACGGATGCAATTAGAAGACTATTGTCTAAGCCCCGCCCTGCCTCACATCTGCCGCCTCTGTGATTAGTCCTTTGTGAGCAGGTGACCTGCTGGGATCATGTGACCTCTCTGCGCCTGGGACATTCGAGATCTAAGTAACACAGCGAAAAACAAAAAAAATTTACAAAACAACAAAAAACCTTACCTATGGATTATCATTTAAAAAAAGTCTTTCTGCCACTGCTGTGTTGTGAATGTTTCCCCTGTAGAGCAGTGCTTCACATCATCTTTACTGTGTTTCCATCAGATCAGAACAGTAGATTAGATGTTTAATAGATTTGGATTCGATGACGATATTGTTTTCTAATGGAAACATCGGTGTCTGAGTTCCTTGTGATTCAGGATGTGATTTAAAAAAAATCTGTTACTTCCTCTTCAGCTACATCCAGCTGTCACAAATTTCCCTGTAGTGGTGTGTGTGTGTGTGTGTGTGTGTGTGTGTGTGTGTGTGTGTTTTGTACACTTGACCGAATGAAAGTGTGATTGATGATCTGAGTGTGTTTCACTATTGGTGTATTGTTATGTCAGGTTTTGTGTTCCAACACTTTGGTCAGTTTTTTTCATAGAATTTTATTAGGCTAAAATTAATTAACTTTCCAGAAGCATCAAAGTGCATTAAAAAGCTTCTTCAGAAAGAGAATTAACTGATAAATACTCAAAACTATTGTAGTAAAGACTGTCTGGTCACAGGCAGACTTCTGACTGATCATGACTTACACAATAAGATCCCCTTTATGTAAATTGTCTTTTGGTGAATCAGAAAAAATTGCCCCAGTTATGTGGTGCAACTGACTAAATGTTCGTTTTATTAAAATGGTTTAATTGTTAAAAAAGAAAGAGTGGGTGGGGTATTAAAGAGTGGGTGAGGTATTAAAGTGTGGCTGGGGTAATTAAAAAATGGGTGGGGTATTAAAGAGTGGGTGGGATATTAAAATGTGGCTGGGGTATTAAAGAGTGAGTGGGGTATTAATAAATGGGTGGGGTTTTAAGGAGTGGGTGGGGTATTAAAGAGCGGTGGGATATTAAAATGTGGCTGGGGTATTAAAGAGTGAGCGGGTATTAATAAATGGGTGGGGTTTTAAGGAGTTGGTGGGGTATTGAAGTGTGGCTGGGGTATTAAAGAGCGGTGGGATATTAAAATGTGGCTGGGGTATTAAAGAGTGGTTGGGGTATTAAAGAGTGAGTGGGGTATTAATAAATGGGTGGGGTTTTAAGGAGTGGGTGGGGTATTAAAGAGTGGGTGGGTTATTAAAGTGTGGGTGGGTTATTAAAGTGGGTGGGTTATTAAAGAGTGGGTGGGTTAAAGAAAGAGTGGACAAGGTATGAGTGGATGGGGTATTATAAAGTGGGCACGTTTAAAAATGTGTACAGGGTATTAAAGGAAAAGGTTGGCATCCAGCGTAAAAACATGCCAAATCAAACGTGCGGAGGATCCGCTGTGTCGACCCCTAACGGGAGAAGCCGAAAGAAAGTTTTTTATTAGAGAAAGGGGACAGGGTATTAAAGTGTGACTGGGGTGATAAAGCATGGGTGGGGTATATAAGAGTGGGTGGGGTATTAGAGAAAGAGGAATTAAAGTGTATACAGGGTATTAAAGAAAGTGGGTTGGATATTGGCAGGGTATTAAAGAAAAGAAGAAGTGTCATCTCTCTGTGTGTGTGTGTGTGTGTGTGTGTGTGTGTGTACAACAGTGCAGATCCATGATTCTATATTCTTTGTCTCTTCCTTTCTTTTTTTTCTCTTCTCTCCATTTCTATCCTTTTGCATGCTTTCTGTCTCATTCTCTTTTCCTGTCTCTGTCATTGCTCTCTTTTCCCTTTTACTCTCTTTTCTCTCTTCCTTCTTTCCCTTCATCTGTGCCCCATTCATCAATCCTTTCTTCCTGACTCTCCTGTTTCATTTTGTCTATTTCCTCTCATTCGTCCTCTTGCTCTCTTTCTCTCCCTCCCTCTCTCCAGCTATCCGTGGTTTCTCCCCACAGCATAAGATCAACAGTTTTGAGGAAGCGAAGGGTCTGGACCGGATAAACGAGCGCATGCCTCCACGCCGCGACGTGCTCAACAGCGTGGGTCTGTCTATGGGCCGCATGAACATGGTTGAGTCCAACGGCACCGACGACAACAGCAACCTTCAGTGACTCCTCATCTTCATCCTCCTCCTCTTCTTGTTCTTCTTTATCCCTGTCTGTGCTCTCGCTCTCTGTCTTTCTTTACCCTCTTTCCTTCCATCTGCATTGCTGCTCTTTTTCTCTCCCTCTTTACAGTGGACGATTGGTTGCAATTTGAGACGCAGCCTGAGATGAAAGAGGGATTTTTTTGCCTTTGAAAGCGGACGGTGTAAAGAGCATGCGATGCTGGGAGGAAGTCATGGGGGGAATTTCTGGAAGATGTCCAGGAGGAAGTCCAGGAGGATGTCCAGGAGGAAGTGCAGGAGGATGTCCTGCTTTAAAGCTCTGTCTGGTCATGTTGTAGTGAAGTGGAAGACAAACAAGTGTGTGTGGGTTGGATAATGACATTAACTACAAACTGATAATAGGATGTTGGAGCACTGTTCTCTTGGATAAGTTTGTGTCCGCTTTACGTGTGTGTGTGTGTGTGTGTGTGTGTGTGTTGGTTAACTGACGTGTGTAATTACTTTGTAAGGAAGTAAGCTTTATCACAGAAGACTGTGGAAACTGAATATTACAGTGTTAGTTCTTCATTTACTGTCAAAGTCTGAGTGTGTGAGTGGGTTAGGGCTGCCAATTTCATTAAACACACACACACACACACACACACACACACACACACACACACACACACACACACACTTGAATATCAATTATAATTGAAGAAATCGTAATAATAATGCTCATTTTTTTGTAAAAAGAAAATCTAAGCCTTGCATTGGAGCATCTGAGTTTTCTCAGTGCAAATTCTGATACCAATTACAACATACACAGCATTTAGGCTAATTCACGTATTTACACTCATCACCGTACGGGATTCACCGTGATTACCATTTCACTTCAGGGGGAGGACAATATTCATGTGGGACTTCCCAAAGTTGAAAGCAATGTGTGTGCTGTTTGTTACAGCTGTGAATGTGTGTTTAAGATATTAAATAACATTAAGTGTGATATATATATATATATATATATATATATATATATATATATATATATATATATATATATATATATATATATATATATATATATATATATAAAAACACAAAGACATTATAGACCCAACATAGTACACAGCATGACCTATGAGTAGCAGTTAGATGCTGTATTCCAAACAGATACAAAAGAAATCTTGTAGAAAGACTAACAGGAATTCGAGTTCAGACTGGATCCCACTTGCAGATCCCTGCAGGTATTGATCTGCTGGCTACATTTGTCAGAACGTGTGTATAAAAATATATTAAAAAACACAATCCTATACACATTTTTATATTCAATGTGTAATTATTATTTTTTTTTTTTAAGTTTAACCATGCCCACTTTACATCTAACATTATTTAGTTCAATAAAAAAACAGGGGAAAGGATTATGTTTAGCCACACCCACTGATTTTAAGATCTTTGATTTAAAGTAAAAATGGTATTTACAAAATATATGGTTTAGGCATGTATACCTCACATTTAAAATCGTTGCTTTGAAAATTGTTTTTGCTTTAGCCACACCCACTTCATATGATTCAATCTTGAGTTATATAAAAACAAAGGGGGGAAAAAAAGGGCTGATTTAGCCACGCCCACTTCTCATTTAAAGATTTTCCAAAGAAATTTCAAAAGAAAGGTCACATTACTTTTTAAATAATTGAGTTACATTAGAAATCAAGGGTAAAATGGCTGGTTCAGCCAGGCCCACTTCAAATTTTAAATAAAAATGTAATATAAGGTTGGGGGGGATTAGCCACGCCCCCTTTACATTTAAAATAATTGTGGCGTAAAAACAAACAAAAAATTCGGGTTTAGCTACGGTCAATTTACATGAAATTTTTTTTTATTAAAACTAGAAATAATGGGAAAAATTGAGTACGCACAATCTACTATAATCGTTTTAGTAAATTTAAAATCATTTTCACAAATCAGGTTTAGCCACGCCCACTTCACATTTAAAATTGTTGAATTAAAATAAAAATAAAGGGGAAAAAATGAATTTAGCCACGCCCACTTCACAATTATATTCTGGATGCAGGCACAGATAGTGGCATTGTGTTATATCTAGGATAAAAAAATTTGAATAGTACAATGTACATCCTACTGTATGTGTGTGTGTGTGTGTGTGAAATGTACAACTAAGCATTTATTTTCACAGTCTCTGGCTCTTCTCTACCATGTTTTGCTACTAGTATTTAACTAATGAGCCTTCACTGAAGCCCGGGACTTGACAAGATGCTCACGGTGCAGTTCTGGGAGTTTATTTCCGTGCGTTTACTCGTCCGCTCTGTGCAATGTTATGCTGCTGTCACTGCATTGTACTTGAACCGCTGTAAACAGCTGCAATCAGGCAGCCGCAGGACCCGAGCCCCTGCTGGATGCATTCACACCACACAGTCAAGGAAAGAAGGACCGGTGGGATAAAAAGATTGTGGTATTTGTGGACATTCACACTTGGACATTCTTTGTGCAAATTACACCTACTGTATGGTCTCAATCAGGTCCTGGCCTGTCCAGCTGCAAAAGACTGATCTGTTAACACGCCTCGGGATCTGGCTTTGTACATAAACTGTAAAAGGTGGCTGTTTTTCACATTAAATTTTTATTTTTTTTTTGTTTATTTCTATTTAAGTGCACACAATTGAATTATGTTTCTTTTTTTAGTTTGAACCTTTCTGTTTATTTTGCTGTACATTTCAGTGATGTAAGACACGTGATTTAATTATTTATGATTTTATTTCACTCTCTCATTCTCCTCTGTTCATGTACAGAAGTCTTTCGGTTGAGTGAATAATCCTATAACTATTTGAAAAGCCATCCGGGCTGCATGACTGCATGGGAAAAATCGAAAAAACAAAAACAACAACCTGTAAAGCAAATAGGGACACACCTTCCCACGTCCTCAGTTTTTAAGAAAATATATTTCCGGTTATCATTATTCTCTTCAATATTCTTCTTGTTTATTATAAAAAGAGATTCTGGCTGTTTCGGGCTTCACTTTATTTCGTTTTGGTCATTCACTGTGCTTTACTTTAAAATCTGAAGCGGTTCATGGGTTATTTGTGATTCTCTATCTTTCTTACTCAATCCCTCACTCACTTTCTTCTCTCTCTCTCTCTCTCTCTCTCTCTCTCTCTCATATTTCTCTCTTCGTTTTGCCATTTTGATTTTCGATCTACACACAGTGTAAGCATGCCCCATGGGACAAATCTCTTTTTTACTCTTGAATAAAATATGCATGGACCTTTAGCCATTTCTGTGCTCACTGTATAATGTACTTGATTTGCACTCACACTCTCTCATGCAGAGGTGGCAGAAGTACACACATCCTTCACTCAAGATGATGTACAGATATTACTCAAGGTAAAGTAAAAAAGTTTGGGCTCTGACTTGCACTTGCATAAAAAGTAGCTATTACTACTACCTGTTTTAGTGTCATGCTGGTAACTGAACATCATATTAATCATATTGATATAAAAGAAATTAAAATGTTGTTACCTAATAAATGTATCCAGGCTGAACATCCACCATATAGAACACAAGCAGAGAAAAAATGATGATGATCAGGTGATCAGGAATGTGTCTGTTCTCAGTCAAGTTTACATCACTGACTCTCTCTGTCTCATCCGTGTGAACCCCTGACTTCTTGTTGCCTTCTGCCTTGCTCACCTAAAGTAAACTAGTCTACGTCTGTGGTGTGTGAGAGCCAGAAAATGATACACCAGTGGTAGATTGAAAAGGCCGCACAATGACAGGAAATCGGTTGATGGACTGAAAATGGTGCAGCGAAAAGAAAAAATATGGATCCTGTCACCAGATTAAACTAAAGTAACAAACCTGGTTTGGAAACGTAAGAAGTAGAAAGCATAGATATTTATGTAAAAATGTAATGAATGAATGTAAAAAGTTGTCTGAACAATAAATAGTTTAATAAATGTACTGATACCAGAAAAATCTACTTAAATAAAAAAACCAATGTATTTGTAGTTCATTACATCCCACCTCCGCTCTTATCATTTATCTGCCTATATATTGACAGGGAATCAAGAATCCAAGCACATTCTACAAGTGCACCTTCATTTTCTTTTTTTTTTTTATCTAAATACAAAATGAGGAAAAAGGCACTGTGTTATCACTACATGACCTATTAAAACAAAACAAACAAAAAAAAAAAAAAATCACACTGGAAATTTTATTTGACACCTACTCAACCAGGGAAATGTTTTAACTGCTGCTTTATGACATCTAATAGAATAATAAAACATAGAAACCCTTTAATATAAGAATTAAGAATATTTAACCCTTGTGTAGACTTCATATTTTGTTAATCTGCCAGTATTCTTGGGTCTGGTGGACCCACAGCATTTTTGGGGCTTTTAATTCAACACAATTCAAATATTTTATGTTAAAATTCTCAACATATATACTGGCTAAAAGTTGGAAATGGCCTCCGAATGGCATCAGCTGCACTTCGAAGGTGTCATTAGGCTCAGGGTTGTAAAACAGGGGAAGGCTGTGCACACACTTGTCCCCCGCTGACCTGATGGCAGCTTGCTTGTCTTTAATCTCCTATCAAAGTGGATTATTCTGAAAATTATGGGGTTTTCCAGAGACATGGTTGGAGAGAAATGTCCAACAGTTTCTGCATCCAACAGGGATTCTGTGGATTCCCCTTTGAACCTGAGAACTCCAGCAGGGATAAAATTCCCAAAGTAAATTTGGCTCAGTAAGTTCATTACAAAATGCTTAAAATAGCTGGTGAACTGTAATTTTTAATTGAAGGAACACCTTTACAAATGAAAGTGCAGTAATAAAAAAAAAAACAACAACACTACAGTCCATAAATTGAGTCTATTGTAAGCTTTGCACTTTCATGGCAGAAAGAAACAAAAATATATCCTGTTATAATGACATTTATAATAATGAGAGAAATTTGAAAATGCAGATTTAGAATTCATACAGTGAGCACACGCTAATCTCCTAGTTGAAGTACAAATTTCAAGAAAAGTTTTACGCTACCACATCCAAAAACATCTTATACAATTGTGGATTACATTTGGGGTAATAGTTTGGTAAAGAACCACATTTGGGTTTAGGTGCCCTAATATGTTTGTCCATATAGTGTGTGTGTGTATACTGTATATGTACATGCATCTTGATATAAAGAATATATGGAGATACAAAAAAAACATTTAAATTTTCTGTAATGTGACAAGTAAAAAGCCCCTTATTCTCTTTGAATGTATCATATACAAAATCCTGCTAGAGTAATACGAGTCTACATTCGATTTCTATTAAAGCTTGGGTCAGACCAAACAGCAAGAACACAGAAAAAATTCAGAACTTTTGAGTCTCAGCTTTGTGAGTCAGAACAGAACAAGCAGGGTGTGTGAACCTGAATTCTGTATGAATTTCTCTGAGGTCATCAACAGCAAACTAGTTTCTCTCTGGAGTGTGTGGTAAAGCTGCTTTTGGGCTCAGGTTTCTTCTACCTGTGGTAAACATTAACAAGAGCATCAGGAAAAAACAAAACAAAAAAAAAACCTAAGCAATTGTAGCAATTGTCTTTGCATTACATTTTGCATGCAGCATTTCATTTTCTCTTTCAGTTAAACTACAAAAGGTGACCCAAACCTGTTCCCGCATATGGTTTACCTGGGTTGGAGAGGAAGATCTCAACCCTACTGAACACCTTTGAGATGAATTGGAACACTGACTGCACCCAGGCCTCCTCACCTCACCTACATCACTACACTACAGCAAACCTTTATATTTGAATAAGCAAAATCTCCACAAGCACACTCCAAAATATAGTGGAACATCTTCCCACAAGAGTGGAGGTTATAATAACATCTAAAGACGAATTAATGTGGCATACAATATACAAAAAGCCCTTAAGATCTTAGTCAGGTGTCCACAAACTTTTGTCCATATAGTGTACTATGACACATAAATGTATGAATTTATGGCTTTAAATATTTTGTATGTTAAGATTTTTAGAATAGGTTCATCCTGCTTGTTATTGATAAATGCCAGTGAAGATTTTATAACTGGGAGTCATCAGTGTCTTGATGTGTAGTGAGCCAGTGTCCTAAACATTGCTCCAATTCATATACAGCATATAATGATTCAGAAGATAAGGAGCTATAGATGTTTGCGATACACCGTAAATAAAAAGGGCAGAGTAAATAGAAAGATTAGTGTATTCTGGGAAGGAAGCAAAATCCTTTAGATACTGTTGGGTCTGGCTTTCAGATTTCATGTCCCAGGAATTCCTTTTAAACTTTAACATTTGCAGTTCACTCCAAGGACAAGCACTACGATTTACAGTGTTGTTCTCCCACACCACAGACACAAACAGGATAATCCCTGACCTCCCAGCTGACTTCAAAGCAGCATTCAAATTCAAAAACTGCTCTGATCTTCAGGAGAACCTGGAGAAACATCCGACTCCCTCCTAACCGACTCTTTAAAAAGGTTCCTTTGTCTACCGCATCCGGACTCTTGTGCAACAAGCCAATGCAAGTAACTGTTTTACCAACCAGTTTAAATGCGTGTTAAAGCTTGAGCCCCTTATTTTAGGGTGAATTTGAATTTCTGTTGTGTTTGTCTCATTCATTAAACACCGTATTTGTCATAAGTGATTGTCTCAGAGTGCTGCTCATATTTCAAAGTTCCTGCAATATTTGTTTAAATTACATGCTCTATTAATTGTATGGTATAAAGTAAAGGGAGTCTTTAACAAGTGTGCTGGTACCGATCTTGTACAAGAGAGAAGTGCAGACCTGAAATAACTACAGGGGAATTAAGTTAAATCAGTCAAACCATGAAGTTATGGGAAAGAGTAGTGGAAGCCAGGCTGAGAGAAGAGGTGACATGAGAGACATGAGAAACAGTATGGTTTTATGCTGAGGAAGAGCACCACAGATGCATTGTTTGCTTTGAGAATGTTGATGGAGAAGTATAGAGAAGGACAGAAGGAGGATTTAGAGAAAGCGTACGACAGTGCCGAGAGAGGAGTTGTGGTATTGAATGGGGAAGTCTGGTGTGTCAGAGAAGTATGTGAGGGTGGTGCAGGATTGTATGAGGACAGTGTGACAGCAGTAAAGTGTGCAGTAGGAACGACAGACTGGTTTAAGGTGGAGGTTGAACTGCATCAAGGATCGGCTCTGAGCCCTTTACTGTTTGCAGTGGTAATAGACAGGTTGACGGACGAGGTCAGACAGGAGTCTCCATGAACTATGATGTTTGCGGATGATATTGTTGTTTGTGGTGAGAGTAGGGGGCAGGTTGAGAAGAGCCTGGAGAGGTGGAGGTATGTGCTGGAGAGAAGGGGAATGAAAGTCAGAAGGAGTAAGACAGAGTACATGTGTGTGAATGAGAGGGAGGGCAGTGAAGTGGTGTGGTTGCAGGTAGAAGAGGTGGAGAAGGTGGAGGAGTTTAGGTACCTGGGGTCAACAGTGCAAAGTAATGGAGAGTGTGTTAGAAAAGTGAAGAAAAGAGTGCAGGCAGGGTGGAGTGGGTGGAAAAAAGTGATAGCAGGAGTGAGTTGTTATAGAAGGGTATCTGCAAGAGTGAAAGGGAAAGTTTATAGAACTGTGGTGAGACCTGCGATGTTGTATGGTTTAGAGACAGGATTAGACAGGAAAGGATTAGAAACGAGTTTATTAGAGGGACAGCGCATGTAGGACGTTTTGGAGACAAGGTGAGGGAGGTGAGATTGAGATGGTTTGGACATGTTCAGAGGAGGGACATGGGGTATATCGGTAGGAGAATGCTGAGGATGGAGCCGCCAGGAAGGAGGAAAAGAGGAAGGTTAAGGAGGAGGTTTATGGATGTGGTGAGGGAAGACATGCAGGTAGTTGGGTTTAAAGAGGCAGATGTAGAGGACAGGGGGCTATAGAGACGGATGATCCGCTGTGGCAACCCCTAATGGGAGAAGCCGAAAGAAGAAGAAGAAGAAAGTAAATAGGGTCACGTCCTTCTTGGCCGGGTAGATACACCTTTTATATTATTAATGAGAGATAATACTGTCCGTTTGGTGAAGAACAGACCAAATAATTGTAACGTTAATTCCATTGCCGTTAATTCAACAACTTAATTTAAATATTTATGAATAATTATAACCTATTATAATTACATATAAATAGTTCCCTTTTTGCGAGCTAAATTCGCTACAACACATAATCCCCTTTACAGACCCCCCGCTTTAGTGGACATCATAGCAACACAGTTTTTTACAGATTTTTCCCCAAAGTTATTATTTATTGCTGACATTACACAAGCTTTCAAAAAAAGTTTGGGTGACTTTGATAATAGCGTTTCTAATGGCACAATATATATTATGGTAACAGTACAGTTGCCAGGGTCATACAGAGGTTTTCCAAGAAAGGTTCCACTCGGAACAGGCCTCACAAGGGCCAATAAAAGAAGTTAAGTCCTCGTGCTGAGCATCAGGTGCAGAAGCTGCTTAAAAAACAGACGCATGAGTGCTGCTGTAAAAGACTGTAGAAAGAACATTACTCATAATCTTACATTTCAGTGATCATGTTAGTTCTCACTCTCCAGTGTTCTGTATTGTTTAAAGATTCATGATCACACTCTTGATGTCACCCAAATGAGGATGGGTTCCCTTTTGAATCTGGTTCTTCTCAAAGTTTCTTCCTCATAACATCTAAGGGAGTTTTTCCTTGCCACAGTCACCATGGCTGCTCATCAGGGACAAATACACACCAACACTTCACCTTAACTCTTAAAATTCTGTAAAGCTGCTTTGAGACAATGTCTGTTGTGAAAAGCGCTATAGAAATAAACTTGACGTGACTTGACTTGCAGCATTGCTTTAGAGGTTGCAGAAGTTCCGCTTGTCAGTGCTCAGACCATATGCCGCACACTAAAACAAGCTGGTTTCCAGGCCACCGTCCCAGAAGAAAGCCTCTTCTGAAGCTGGCTCACAAGATACCCTGCATATAGTTTGCTGAAAACAACCTGTCCAAGACCATAAATTAATGGAACCATGTCCTGTGGTCTGATTAGACTAAGATAAACTTGTTGGGCTCAGATGATGTCCAGCATGTGTGGTGACGCCCTGGTGAGGAGAACCAAGAAAATTGTGTTTTGCCTACAGTCAAGCATAGTGGTGGTAGCATCATTGTCTGGGGCTGCTTGAGTGCTACTGGGTACTCGGGAGCTGCAATTCATTAAAGGAAACATGGATTCCAACATGTACTAAGACATTCTGAGTCAAAACATGATGCCCTTACTTGCAAAACTGGCCGAATGGCAGTTTCCCAACATAGTAACGAACCCAAACACACCGCCAGGATGAGGCTCACACAGAATATTGACACTTTGGACTCCAAAATATAATCCAAGTTTAATTTCTATATTACTGTCCTTTGAGAAGATATAATAAAATGGATGTTAAAATGTGAGGGGTGTAATCACTTTTGTAAGACACTTTTGAAAAATTTACTTAGTCACAACACGACCTGCGTCTAAAGATCACGAGCACTCACTGTTCTTTTATTGTTAGTAAAAATGACATCATAGTTTCCGAGGAATGTTGCGACACTTGCATTAGCACTGTCGTAGGGTTTGCATTATTAAAAAAAAAAAAAAAAGTGTTGTTTAGTGAGTGACGCTGGCTGGACGGATTAGTTTTTTGGCACAATTTATAAATGCAGATTTTTGCACATAAAATTTGCCATGTATGCAAAGTTTTTAAAATAATAATAATAATAATAATAATAATAATAATAATAATAGTTTAATGTTACATCTGATCATAAGATAGATATGCGAGTTCCTATTTGATTTTATTATAACCTTTATTCTTCTGGGGAGATGTTCCACTAGATTTTGGAATGTGTTTGTGGAGATTTGTGGAGATTTATTCAGCCACAAGGGTGTTAGTAAAGTCAGGTAATGATGTAAGTGAGGTGAGGAGGACTGGGGTGCAGTCAGTAGCGACCTTCATCCCAAAGGTGTAAAAGGTGTTAAACTTGCAGGCCACTCAAGATCTTCCACTCCAATCCATGTAAAGCATATCTTCATGGAGCTGTCTTTGTGCACAGGGGCATTGTCATGCTGGAACAGATTTGGGTCTCCTGGTAAAGGGAAATATTTTATGCTTCAACATGTCCAGGGACATCCAGTACAATAGTGTGCCTCCAAGTTTGTGGTAACATTTTGGGTCAGAACCACATAAAAAAATCAGGGGTCCCAATAAACCAATATACTCTATATAAAGTACATATTAAAGATTTCTTAATTAAGCAACACAAAAAGCAGGATCTTTGCAAAAGACATGTCCGGTCAGCGTAGGATTCTAAAGTCTAGATTACAAATTGCTTAAGCTCCATCTTCTATTATTGTTATTACACACACTTCTCTCCAGACACATATTGACCTTAAATGATTGTGGCCCACCTTAGTTGGAGAACAAAGGATGATTTACAAAGGAAAAGGAAAAAAAACTGAGGTTTCATGTTGCATCACTTTCCGTGTAACATGATGTTTCTGGTTTCTGTTTCTGGTGTTAATCAAATGAATAGACAAAGTGTTCAGTTTAATAATAATAATAATAATAATAATAATAAACAATTAGCCTTCCATTAGGATCGAGAAACATGCTGATGAGAGTTTTGCCCTCTATTCAAATGTGCCTTTGTGTGTGTTTAGTGCGACCAGTGATTTTGATTTCAAATAAAGAAAAAAACAAACGTGAATGCCGAGAAATGTGTCACATGACTTCAAAGTGAAAATGAAACTGGGATACATGCCCCAGCAGACCGTGTTTTCTGTCCGCACTCAGCGTAGGTGCAGGCAGAGAAGAGGTGAAGAAAGGAACTTGGAGACGCTGGATGGGACTGACACATCCAGAAAAAAGAGCACCACTAAGAGAGATCAAAAAGCAAGAAAAAGAAAGAGAGAGAGAGAGAGAGAGAGAGAGAGAGAGAGAGAGAGAGAGAGATTGCTCAGTGCTACAGGTAAGCCTCTATCTTTTTTATCCTTTTACTTGGCTACTCCTGCTGTAATCAGACTACACATTATAACAGTTTGACTGATTTGACTTGTATCAGATTTCCGTCCTGCTGTATTGTTTTTCTGATTTCACCGTTTATTATGCACAGATATTTCATGTTCTTATCTCTGGAGGAACAGGTCTACCATCATGTCTGACTCATAATCCAATAGAGATCAGACACAGGTATTAGTGACTCTGTCATCAGACTACGATATCATATTTAAATAACACCTTTTGATTCCGTACTCAGATATCAGACTCTGTCATCAGGCATTTTTCCAAATCAAATATCGTTGTAGAAGGTTTGAAGCAGGGGTGTCCAGGCTTGCATGTTTTTTTTTTATTCCACCCAATCAAGGGCAACACCTGATCATTAAAATGAAAAAACATTAGGTAGGATTTGGTGTGGACTTGATTGCAATTAAAACCTGCACCCATTTCGGCCCTTTGTAGAATAGAACGAAAACCCCTGGTTTAAAGACTTACAGAAGAATGAATGGGAGGTGAACCTCATTATGTGTTCCCTTCAGCTCTGCCCTCTTTTACAAACCAGCGCAGACACTGTCATATTTACAAAATCTTTGTGATCATCATTTACATGATGGTTTGTCTAAAACCTGCTACAGGATCTGCCTCGCTTTGGTGAACAAAACGATTTGCTGAAGCAATTACAGATCTCAAGCTGGTGCTGCATGTTCTCATAAGATGAAAAACAATGAGGAAGCACAACAGTTTTGTGGTCGGAGTTTAGGTGACAGGCAAGTTAATGATGAAATATTAGACAGACATACTGGTTTTGCAGGGAGTTTAAGTAATTACTCATTCATTTAGTTTTTAGCCAGACTGCTTGTTGGTATTTTTCTCTTCACCTCTTGAGAAAATACCCTCTCATTAATAGAGCATGGGACCAACAGAAATGATTAACCCCACATGTTGCATTTTGACTAAATGTTCATTTCATGTTAAATGTTGCAGAAAAAAATCCTTATGTATAGAGCTGTTATAAGCCATAACCACATTTAGGTCTTTTACAATATATGGATAAATGTTAATGGACACCAGAACATAGAATTGATTGTGTTCTACATTAAGACCCCATTTTGCTGTTATAATAACATCCACTATTCTGGGAAGATGTTCCAATAGATTTTGGAGATTTGTGCTCATTCAGCTACAAGGGTGTTATCAAAGTCAGGTACTGGTGTAGGTAAGGTGAGGATGTCTGGGGTGCAGTCAGTGTTCCAATTCATCCCAAAGGTTTTCAATAATGTCGAAGTCAGAGCTCTGTAGCAGTACAATCAAGAACTTCTACTTTAACCCATGTAAAGCATATATCCATGGAGCTGGCTTTTTGTACAGGGGCATTGTCGTGCTGGAACAGGTTTGGGTCTCCTAGTTGAAGTGATGGGAAATTTGAATTCTACCAAAGACATCCTATACAAATATGGGCCACCAGCTAAAGTTGGAAAAGCCAGGCGTCCCAATACTTATGTCCAAACAGTATATCTTATTTATGCTCAACTATTTAAAAAAATAAATTTTCCTCGTTCATTCCTTCAACTTCAGAAAGCATGGTTGATCAGAGGCATCTGGATCTAGGAGTCTATAGAGGAGCATACAGTGTGAAAAATACACTGCGGATTACAAAGCATCAGCATTCACATTAGCAAAATCATTTACACCACCAACCAGTTTATCCTTGCCAACTGATCTACCAGCATGTTTTTGGGAGGTGTAAGAAAACCAGAAAACCTTGATGGATCACATAGGTGAACAAAGAATGTGAGAAAACGTGGAAAAAAGTGCTTTCTTACAACCTGGAAACTCCCAAACACCACATCACCTAGACCTGGAGAAAACAAGACCTGATACACGTTTTGTCTCGCTCCAAACGAATAACAGATAAAACTACAGTCAGTTAAACAATAGAAAATATTTAGTTATATATAACCAATATCATGCAATTTTCTTGTATAACAAAGTAGGCTAGTGAAAAAAAATCTCATCTTTTATTACATATTATTATCTACAGTATTATTACATACTGGGACCTTAAAAGATACATTTTTAACTTTGGTGACTAAATTGGATCTCGAACATCCTCCTGTCATCCTTTTGACCACGAACATGATTACACCGTCATTTGGAAATGAAATGCTACAGACATGGATTTATTTAGAAGCATATTTTTATTTATTTTGTTTTATTTATCCCTTAATAGTATTACTTACCTCTTGGCATATTGTTTAATGGTAAATATTAGTAGCTTAAGATGTTGACTATGACCCAGTGAGGGTAAAACCACAGCAGTTGTGAACTAGGTATTCACAAATGAAACCTAAACCTGCCCTTACAGTGTAAGCAGTGTATCCTAGTAAGTCGATTTCATAAAGCAAATCATGTACTCTATATTATAAATAGACTCCAATTTCATGAATGACATCATGCTATTGTGCAGGATGCAATCAGCAAGTCAGATTATCACAGTGAAGGCATACAAACAAAGCAGAAACTCAAATTGCCTCAGAAAAATGCATGCATATGTTCTGTAAGGGACATCGCCCTGGAAAAACGTTAAAATGGTTTAAGCGCTCTTGAAACTGAAACTGAAATTAAGAACGATTCTAAGAGTTTGTGTGTATGGTACATGGACTGCTCTCTGGGTGTAGAAGCCTAAATGCACAATCTGTGCACCAGGTATGCAGGAAAGTGCACTTTTGCCACATCATATACTCATTTTATTGGCAGAAGATGGTGAAGAAATGGTCGCTACACTGAAGTTTAGGTTTCATAAGGAAGGTATTTCGTAGCTAAATCCAGGTGTGATTAGTTTACAGCTTTATTAACTATAACTGAAGAAACATAAATTTAACATATAGATTTTATGTACAGTTTGTGTAAACAAACAAAACCACATCAGACAGCCTTAGACTTGGTCATTTGCTGGTTGTATATGAACTGTTTTCTGTGGCTTGTTTTCCGTCTTTAATAAGTCACACAGATGTGAACAAAGGGAAAGTTTGAACTGAGCAAACTGTGTCTCTTCCTACATCAAATATGACCAGTGAGTGTAATCTGAAAGGCAGCAATGCAGCATGCAGGTGTTCAGTCATGACACTACTGCCTTGTCTACAAAATCAATATTTGTTTGCTGTACACATATCCACACATATCTACATATGCGGGGGAGTGGGAGCTCAGTGGTTAAGGTGCTGGGTTACTGATTGGAAGGTTGTGGGTTCAAGCCTTGGTATTGCCAAGCTTCCACTCTTGGACCTTTGAGCAAGGCCCTTAACCCTTTGTACTCCAGGGGTGCCGTATCCTGGCTGACCCTCGTTTTGACCCCAACTTCTAAGCAAGCTGGGATATGCGATGAACGAATTTCACTGTGCTGTAATGTATATGTGACAAATAAAGGCTATTCTTTATATTAAATGCTGTACATATATTTGCATATTTATCTACATTTGTTTTATTAATTTGCACAATCGCTACTATCCGCAACACATTTACACCAAGGAGTATTTTATCACAGATGAATGATGTACCAGAACGTTTTCAAAAAATATTTGCTTTCTTTCAACCTGGAAACCCCCAAACTCACTGATATCAAAACCAGGGAAAAAGAAGACCAGACAAATGTTTGTCTCGTTACATACTGTATATATTTAAGTATAAAAATAAAGAGACTTCTTTAAAAATACTTTATGCATCAATAATTCATGAATTCTAACAGCAGTGACAATCAAAACCGATGGCAAACCATTACCTCGAACATCGGTGTATAAAAGCAGCTGATGCTCTTTATAGGAAGAACAGACCTGTAGAACAGGTTAGAGTTTAGACTAACAATAGATCATCTCTGGGGGAAAAAAAAAAACAGGTTCGTCAGTTTAAGACGGTTAAGAATAAACATGATATTCATCTGGATTTAATATGGATTTCTACAGGTGAGAATGGTGAAGGAGTGTGCGGTTCCAAGGCCTCGGGGTCATGTGCCGGCAGTGTGTGCAGTGGTACTGAGCAGTTTGGCGTTGGGGTTGGTTTGGCTGCTGGACTACAGGCTGATGAGAGAGATGTCAGGACTTGTTATATTTTCTTTGAGCATGGGGAAGACACTGCACAGCCTCTGTTTACTCACTGAAGAGTGGCTTTTTCATTCGCAGCAACGGTGAGATATCTATTCACTTTCAATATTTCATCATATGTGTATTGTATAAGTAGGATATAAACCTAATAAGACAGATATCGTCAAATTGACACAAACCAGGATGCATGATCTGAACAGAAATGTCTATTCATTCATTGTCTATCCATTACTGGGCCGGTCTAAATATTTGACAGTTTAGAGGAACACTAGTTTCAGGTGAACTATCATCCAACAAGTATTTAACAGCTCTAATCATAGAACCACCATGATCTTTACTCTGCCCTCAAAACGCATATTAAAAACAGAGGTGTAAAGTAACAAAGTACAAAAACGTTCATTACTGTATTTCAGTAGATTTTGCTGATATCAGTACTTGACTATTTTTCGGACAACTTTTTTCTTTCACTCATTACATTTTTAAACAAATATCTGTACTTCCTACTTGTTACATTTTCAACAGACACGTTACTGTAGTTTTAATCTATTTGTGTGGAAACATAGCAAAGGTTCCGTTTGGTGTCCTGATCATTTACGTAATTTTAAACACCATAATTACCTTAAAACATTCACAAGAATATTTTGGCCTTATGCTCTATGTTGAGTTTGGTTTCGCGAATACTGAACATACCTTTGCGTAAAGCATCAGTATTTGTCCGTGGCTATGTTGCTTAGAGTATTAAAAAATTGGAAAGTATTTATGTAATGTATATTTAGAACAGAAAAATGTGCGATCAAGCTGCGATTAATTGAGGCAACTCAGGACGATCATTCGATTAATCGCAATGAAATATTTGAATCGATTGACAGCCATAATTTTAATATGTGAGGTTTAGTTACCAGCCTGACACTAAAACAGGTAGTAGTAATGACTACTTTTTACTTATACACGTCAGAGCGCAAACTTCTTTACTTCAGTAAAAAAAGTATAGTCAGTACTTTAACTTTTATCTCAGGTCTTTAAAAAAAAATAAGTATCTGTACTTCTACTTAAGTGAAGGATGTGTGTACTTTTGCCACCTCTGATTAAAAACGATAGGTTACTATTAGTGTCACCCCAGTCCTTGAGTGGACATTCATCGACTGGCAATCAATTTGTAAAAAGATATATTTATGCTTGACGTGCAATTACATCAAGTCTTACTGTGACAGTTCGAAGAAAAGGCCCTGCTGTGCTTTCAAACGTGTCAGATCTGGCTGTACTCATCCTTCTCAGTGAACCTTTTCACTTCTCTTGTGAAGATTTAGAAGAAAAGTGTTTTCTTGTTTCATTCTCTTGACTTTGAGATTTATCTGTACTACATAATTACCACAGTTGCTCTATACTGTATGTTGGAAAAGAATAATCCTCTAATGGAGGTCTTGATTCAGGACCTGAAGGGGTTTCACTCCCAGGATACATAAAGTCCTGGTGGTTAACCTGCACTACAGCTGTTATGTTGTCATGGCACTTGGTGTCCCTCCACACAGCATGTAAAATGTCTGCAGAGGTATCCAAATAAGAGCTACAGATAAAATCCTTATCTACTTTTTTTTTTGACAATTTGTAGACCCTGGCTATAATTTTGATCGCCTTTTTAGTTGATATACATGCATAGAAGTCAATGACTGTCTCTTAGCCATGAAGCAGTTGATGACATAGTGAGTCAGCCCGATAGCACACACTGTTTTTGCCAGCACAGAAAAATGGGGAACTGTGCTAACCAGTATGGACACGTGAGAAAGGAGGGACTGTCCCCACTAAATGAGAGTTTTTTTTGTCAGCGGGAGATCCCAGACTTAAATACAGAAATTGGGAAAAATAATTCCTAAATAGAATTGGGGATTTCTTTGCCATAGCAAAAACATATACCCTCAGGCCATGTTCAAGGGGCAAGCTGAATGGCTTGCATTTCTCACCAGGCAAGAGGGGTGTCTTGTTAGGTTACATGGGGGGAGGAGTGTGAAGATTGAGGCAATGCTTTGCTAGATAGAATTTGGATACTTTGGACCTGTTGCCCAGATTTATCAGGTAATAGCTACTAATAGGTAGGGTGAGTGATTCCCATGAGAACATAAGAAGCCAGTCAACATTTCAATCCATTTCTCATGCTACATCACAAGGACAGTTTACCAGGCTGATAGGAAAGTGCTGACTGCCATTTATTTTCTGCATACATAAGCTCACAGTTGGCCATGTTTGGCTAGTGTTGCTTAGTCAGAAAAGCAAATAATGCCATCTTTCCTTGCCACTTGTAGGCAATGCATCAGACAACGCAATACATTAATGAAGGCAACAAAATAAAAAAATAAAAATTGTGATTTATAACATGGTGCAAGTTCATACAATATATGTATAGCAACTACACCACCCCTTTGAAACGAATTCAAAGGAGAAAGAAACCTGTTTAGAGCACAGGCCCAAAAACGAAACCCTTCAGATGGCTAAGGTACAAAATTTCTCTATGATAACTGCTTTCGTAGCGTGCGGCAAACCTTTAGGCATAGGGGGACATCCCTCTTACATTAAAGACTCAAAAGGCAATTACCACAATTCAAATAATAATACACAACTTAAAACATAACCCTTCACTCATAACTACAAAAGAAAACACAGCAAAATTAAATCCTATACACAAAGGGATGCACACACGCACACAAAAAACAAGCACCCTGAGTTAAGCTGGTGACATAAGGCTGGGAAGGTATCATCAATTAAAATTAAAATATACAAAAAACAAAGGCCCGGCCAACCAGACTCGTACACAAACAATTCGCACAATACACATGCTGCCACCATGCAGCACACTCCTGAGACCGGCCAACCAGGGGACCAAACAAAAACAACACCGGAAAAACAGCAATTGACAAATCTAAAACAGAAAAACAAATATTAATAATACATCATATGCTTTAAAACACAACATTTAAAACCAGGGTTACCAACTGCACACTCACTTATTTAATTAAAATATTAAATAATTTACCTTCATTGGCAAATAGCAGATATAACAATCAGTTGATGTTCAAGCATTTATCCAGATCGGAATCAAAACACATTCCCAAAGTAAGATCCAAATAAGACCTTTCATGCCATCTTATTTACACAAATAAGACAACGCCCATATATTTACCTACACCAGCAGCTGCCAACATACACAGTCAGCATTGCTCAATTTATCTGTATCTAAATAAATAAAAACAAATTTTCCATACCATCATCTTCTTCTTCTTCTTCTTCTCGTGGTGTTTTATGGTGGTTTGGCAGATCCCATACCATCAAAATAAATCCCTCTAAATAAACAAATTAAAGCAACAAACTTGGCCTACCTCCTCTAGGGCGACTTCAAACACAACCAAACAAAGCAGCACTATAGCCCATGTGCTCTCAAAACAGGGCCCACATTTTGAGGCCTCTTGCCCAGTGCCTGCTTAAAAAGTCTTGGGATAATTAGCCAACCACACCCCTACTGGTAGGTGCTTGCCTGGATACATTCATGATGTCTTGGGTGTCTGTAGATTCATTGAAAATACATTCAAGTTCTTTCTAAAGTATGTAGTTCTTTCAATTTCTTTGCAGGTGTAATCAGATTAAAGACTCTTCCACTTTGTGCTCTCTGGCAGGTATGATGGCAGAATCCAGCACATGCTCTGGGCCTGTTTCAGCGGGGCTACTCAGATAGGAGTGGGTGTGGTCCTTCTCCTGACCCTGCTGGAAGGTTTTCAATGGACACATGACAAGTTTGTCTTTTGTGTCCTAACCTGTGCTTTCTACCTGCTGCTGAAGACCCTCGGAGTTCTGGTAAAGACAGTTTTACTCGCACAAAAATCCCATAAGCATTGCAAGAACTCACCTCACTAAATTAGAGTGATTTCAGTAGCATCCTTGGAGATTTGTTAGATCTTGTGAACGTTTATATCAGTTCGGTAGCATTTAGAACATTCACAAGACTGGACTGGACTGACATTTAAGAGATTGACATATTTGTTAATGTTAAAAACAACTATTTTGATCTTAGTAATTTTAATAGTAAAATTAGTAATTTTAAGTGATAATCAGAGCTGAGTTTCTGTACAGTGGCATTTTTGCTTTTGATATCTACTGTACTTCCACTTCACATCAGATGTATATGCATAATTTAATAATAAAAAAAGATTATACCAATATTGGAGTGGATGAACTTGGCCACACCCCCACTGCCCACCTTTGCGATCACCTGGAACACTGATGGCACACCAGATTTCCTTATCAATCCTTATCTGACATCATCAATGCTCTTGTAGCTGAATTAGCACAATTATTATTAACTATTAGCATATTATTCCCACAGCCATGCTCCAGAATCTAGTAGAGAGCTTTTGAGGAAGAGTGGATGAAAAAAAGCAGGACTAAATGTGAATTTTGATGTTAGGTAGTTAGTTAGGTTTGATGAAACTGTTAAACATATTGGGTTTATTAGATCACAAAAACAAAAGTGCCTTGATGCTTATTTTCCCTGACCGTTTTGAAATCAGGGAACCCTATAAAAAAACGACCAATCACTGTTGATGTCTATTGAACTGTTGCTCGAAGTTTCTTAAAAAGTGATGTCTAGAAAGCTTTTGGCTGTATGAGTGTCAAGTACTTCAATCAACAAATGCCTTCCTCATCCCTTTTTCTCTGTTCCCCCTTTTTCTTTCTCTTCATATCTCTTTCTTGCTCGTTCTGTCTCAGGGCCCTGCTCCGGTGGAGATCTCAGAGGTGTGCGAAAGCAGGAAGCTGAACGTAGCTCATGGCTTAGCCTGGTCCTATTTCCTAGGTTATCTGAAATTTGTGTTACCAGGTATACACAAACACACACACGCACACATTATTTATGCTGTTACGAGAATGGTACACCACACACTCCCAAACATTCCTTCAATCGAGTTGTGTCGATAAATTACTACTTGATGACGTCCCTAGGGGGCAGCAACACACACTTAAAGAATCTAAATCAGGGGTCACCAACCTTTTTGACACCGAGAGCTACTTCTTGAGTACCGATTAATATGAAGGGCTACCAGTTTAATACACAATTATGAAATAACAAATTTGTTTAATTTACCTTTAATTATATGTTATTATTAATAATTAATGATATTCATCTATATCAGGGTCAAACTCAATTGCACAGGGGGCCAAAACTGAAAGCACACTTTAGGTCGCAGGCCGAACAGGATAAACATTTATTGAACACACTTAAACAATGTGTTTTTTTTTTTTTTTACATAAATATGAATAAATACAGACAGGAATATTATTCCAGAATGAATAAACTTAAACTTTAAATAACTTAAAATTTTCTGCCCTCCTGTCAGAATTATACAAGTTAGAAATATGGACATGCTGCGAAAAAACCCTGAACAAATAAAAATTGTGCTTTTAAGTAAACGTAAAAATAACAACAAATCAAAACAATCAGATTTCTTTGCTCTTATGCCATTTTATAAAAAAATATCTTAAACTTTAAATAACTTAAAATATTTTGCTCTCCATAAAAATATCTCCAGTTAAACACCAGACGTCTCACAGCTTCATCATGCAACTCTTCAGAAACTCTCCCTCAGTAAATAACCGGCTGATGTGCCTCTGATTTCTCCTCTGTTTTCACACCAGCTTCACTTTGTGATTTTGCTCTGGTAAAAAATGTCTGCTGAAATGTCAGATTCTTCTTTAACTCTTCTTCTTTCTGTATCTTCTGCTCTGCATTCAGTTTTTTCAGCTTCTCCTGATGTTTTGTCTCGTAGTTCAGTCTTAGATTCAATTCCTTAATTACAGCCACATTCACTCCACTAATAAGACACACGGGTTTACCGCCAGTGTCAGTAAACATCTACTCAGAATCCTATCAGTTTTAAAAGGCTCTGTTTTCAGGTAGTCTAGCGTTCGGTAAGGCAGCTGAAGCGCTGCATTGTGGGATCTGTAGTTTGTGTTATCAGCGCTTCATATCGCCGGGACATTAATAACTATAATAATAGATCTTTATAAAATCATCTCGCGGGCCGGATATAATTATACGTCGGGCCGGATTTGACACGGAGTTTGACACCCCTGATCTATTTGAAGACACTGATCAAGTTAATGATTTCTCACAATAATTATCAACAATAATTCAACAAAGTAGGAAACGGATATTTTTAGAAAAGGCCTGTGTTGGTGACCCCTGATCTAAAGAGTGTATAATGAGGTATTTAATACACTCATTACATTTACATTAAATTCACATTTCTGGCATTTGGCAGACATCCTAATCCTTATTATTGCCTCATTATAACTGAGTAGATGAGGGTTAAGAGCATTGCGAAGGGGCCCAGCAGTGACATTTGGTGGTGCAGGGTTTGAACTCAGAAGCATCTGATTGCTAATCTTTTAATTGCTGAGTTGCCACTGCCCACAGCTTCAACTTAGAACAAAACACTGTTAAGATACGTATTACTTCTAAAGAAGAGTTCAGATGAATCAAAACATTTCCAGAGAAACAATAATTTTTGAACTTTCCCCACTGTTGGACAAATAAAGGTATATCTTTCAGCAAACAGAAGTGAATCCTGAGGTGGTTTCACTCTTCTAGCCTATTTACATCAATGCTTGCAGTATTATGTGATCCAGCATACTTTTCTGCTTACCACAGTTATAATCAGTGTGGATTTGAGTTAATATAGCTTTCCAAACTTCTTAAACAATTCTGAAGCTGCATATTCAGGACCATTTTTCTTTCTTTCCTGTGTGTGTTTCCACAGAGCTAGAGGAACAGGTGAGAAAACACTACAACCAGACAGGAGAGATTCTGCATTCCTCCCGGCTGCACATCCTCCTGCCTCTGAATGCAGTGGCCCCAGCCAAGATGGAAGAAGTGGACCAGAACGTACTTTTCCACCAGAATCTCCCGGAGATGCAGCTTGACCGGGCTGGAGTCAGAAAGAGAGTCTACAAACACAGCATTTACAGAATCATCGACCACGAACAAAAGGTTAGGTGCGACGCATTGAGATACCACTTGTTCAACTACATCATATTAAATCGGATACTTTAGGAATCATTTGAGAAATGTTCCTTTAAGTTCAAGATCGATTCAAAAGGTTTGTTGGGTTTAGCTTTCAGGCTTTCCATAAAAATTTTTATGCAATATTCATAAATATCGTAAAAAAAAAAAAAGCATCTAAAAATTTGGGTCAATGCCAAACATTTGCATAAAATATATCCGGGTAAATAAAGGTTAATAAACATCATCAACACAAATACATTCCTTTTTTTTTTTTTTTTTTTTTAATAAATAGGACGTATTTTTTTATCACATTCTTTAAAAAAAACAAAAAAACACTATATGGACTAAAGTTTGTGGACACCTGACCATGAGATTTGTATGTGATTTTTGAACATCCAATTCCACAGTCAGTGTTCCAATTCATCCCAAAGGTGTTTAATATGTTTGAGGTCAGAACTCTATCGCAGTCCACTCAAGATCTTCCAGTTTAACCCATGTAACCCACATCTTCATAGAGCTGGCTTTGTGCACAGGGGCATTGTCATGCTATCATGCTGTCATGCTACATCCTATACAATGATGTGCCTCCAACTTTGTGGTGAGTTTGGAGAACCAAATATAGCTGAAAAATGTCTGGGGTCCCAATACTTTTGTCAATCAAATGCATTAATAAATGATGAATAATTTAGCATAAACGTACAGCATCGCATAAACACCTAGATCACATGAACTAGTGGTAAAATAACAATATTTTTAAAAATAGATGCACAATCTGGTTTTATGTGTAAAAACCCAAAATAGTTAACATTCATTAGCCAAGAAATACACATAATACGTACACTAATACTTTGTTTTTGTCTCAGATGTCACATAAATTATAGAGTATTACATTTGTAGAATGTTTACGGAACGTTTGCTGATCTTATCTTTGATCAGAATTTATATTAACTTTCCCACAACAATATTTTCATTGTTAACATTGAGCGAATTGTTAAAAACACCTCTGTTCTGGTAAATATTATTAGAACATTGCAGTAAAGTTATGTTCGTAAAATTTCACAGCGTCATGTGATTAGCTGATTTTTCTAACCCTTTCTTTTCTCTGTCCCCAGACATATTTCTGTGTAGTGGAGTACGCCACTCCACTGCTTACCCTCTATCAGATGTCTCAGGACAGCACTGCTGCGTTCAGTGAGCAGGACAGGACACAGCAGGTCCTGCTCTTCTACAGGACTCTCAACCACATTCTGGAATGTTCTCTAGAGTGTCGCAACCGCTACCGCCTTATCCTGCTCGATGGTGAGTCTTACTGTAACACAAACTTCTCATGCTGGAGATCTACAGCTCTTAAGCTCCAGGGTTGGAAAAATGACTGAAACTAGAGATTATCTATCTATCTATCTATCTATCTATCTATCTATCTATCTGTCTGTCTGTCTGTCTGTCTGTCTGTCTGTCTGTCTGTCTGTCCATTTGTTTAGAGATTTGTAAACTCAAATGACAATTAAAATGTTGCTACTTTTAAAGTTATACTACGTGAACAAAAGTATTGGGACATGTGACTGTTCCAGCCATATGTGGTTCTTCCCCAAACTGGTACCACAAAGTTGGATGCACACAATTGTATAGGACATCTCTGGAGACCCAAACTTGTTCCAGCTTGACAATGCCCCTGTGCACAAAACCAGCTCCGTGAAGATATAGTTACATAGGTTGGAGTGGAAGATCTTGAGTGTCTTGCTATTGAGCTCTGACCTCAACCCTACTGAACACCTTTGTGTCTGATTGGGATCATAAATCCCTAAGAATGCTTCAAAAGCTAGTGGAACATCTTGGAGATTATTGTAACAACAAATGGGACTAAATGCTTAAAAAGCACATATGAATCTTTGTCAGCTGTGTACAAACTTTTATCCATATAGTATATATTTCAGTCCAGAAAATCCTAGTCTTTAGAACTTTTGACTGTGTGACTTTTAGGTTCACGTTTGTAAAAAAAAAAATGCATTGGTAATAATTTCTCATAAGCATTTTTATTTAACTCTCATATTTTTTTTTATTCAAGACCAGCAAGCTGATGGTGAGCCTCAGCATCTGTCCACGGAGATTATCAAGCACTTGCAGCAGCAGGAGCATGAGATCCCTATGGTCCAGCCAGAGGACCTGGCCCAGCCCGTGCCAGAACAGGGCATGATCAGAGATCCACGTTATCTTCTGCAGCAGGAGGAGCCACTCAGCTCACTTCCCAGTCTGATGATTAGCGCCCCACAGTCGTTGAGGTCCGAACCAGAGGAGAATACAGACTATACCCAAAACTACTATAACCACAACAGACATCTATAAACCAACGTTATCACACACTACATCCTGTATTTAACTTGTGTTTATAGTATCTTTATATGTAATTGTGAATATAGTGAATATGATTCGACTCACTGTGAATCCTTTTGTGAATGTATGTTTAAGATTACAGATGTTTCTGTAGATCCCAGTGTCTAATATATACATCTGGACAAAAGTTAGTGGACACCTGACCATCGTATATGCTTTTTAAACATCTTAATTATTCTACATTTAGTCCCCATTAGCTGTTATAATATCCTCAAAAATAACTCTTAAAGATGTTCCACTAGATTTTGGAGATTTGTGGTCATTCAGATTTTGATGTAGAGTGAGAAGGCCTTGGATGCAGTCAGCATTTCAACTTATCTCACAAGTGTTCGGTAGGGTTGAGGTCAGAGCTCTATAGCAGGCCACTCAAGATCTTCCACTCCAACCCCTGTAAAGCGTGTCTTCAGTGAACTGGCTTTGTGGACATGGGCACTGTAATGTTGGAACAGGTTTGGGTCTGCTAGTTCAAGTGAAGGAATAATTGAATGCTACCACATCCTCAATCCATTGTGTGCCTCCAATTTTATAGAAACAGTTTGTAGATCCACATACAACTGGAAAAGTCAGGTGTCCCAATATTTTTTAATACCTTTCCATCTATCCATATAGTACAGTGGAACTCGCCCTCGGTTACCTCGACAGCCCTATTAAGTCGACGTTTTTGAAGTGGAACCGCCAAATTCTCGCTTTTTCTTAGCATTTTTTATCGGTTCTGTCGACTTTTTTTATGTTGCGGAACCCTGATATCTCGAGCACAAGGGGGGAAAATTAGAAATTTTAATGTCAGTTATGTCGATCGGCACTGTGCAGCCGCAGAAGAACTCGCGAAAGTGGCGGAAAAATCAAACCTTACAGACACTACAGGTGTTTGTATTGTATACTGGTGAATCTCTGCTGTTTTTTTGTTAAATGTTATGGCCTCGGCCGTTCACGTTTGAGACTTTTCTGTCCCTCGTTTTTGGGTTCGGTTTTGAATCTTCCGGGTTTTTTTCCGGCTTCGCGCCGTGCCGCCGGTCGCGGTATTTTTTAATTTCCCTATTTTTCCATTCACAATCTCTCTCTCTCCCTCTCTATTTCTCTCTCTGTCTCTCTCTGTCTCTCTCTCTCTCTCTCTCTCTCTCTCTCTCTCTCTCTCTCTCTCTCTCTCCTCTCTCTCGGCTTATCTCCCCCTCGGCATCGCGGACGTAAGTTTTTCCGGACACTTTGCTTTGTGTGCTTGTGCGGATTACTTCAGCCTGATTGTCATAAGTTTTCAGAAACTTAGTTACTGTTTATTTTTCTTTTTTTTCCACATGTGGACTAAATGTGAGACGGCACTGTGCAGCCGCTGTTTTTTTTTTTTTGAGCGATCTGTGTTTATAATGTTGGAGACAAGGTTTGTATGGAGAATGGACGGTGGTTTGTATTGTATACTGGTAAATCTCTGCTGTTAGTAGGTGCACTTATGCCTTTTGTTGTTAACAAACTTATGTACATTTTTATAGCATGCCTTCATAAAACAAATCGCGGCAACGCTGTTGTGTAAAAAACCCTCCAAAAACACGTGCATGCACATTCTCATTTATTAACGCACATCATGTACATAAAGAAATTTCAAGCACGTTAATATATTGCCGCCATTTTGATTTTCGTTTATCTCGATCATTGGTTACCTCGATGCTTTTTGGCGACCCCCTAGGACATCGACATAACCGGAATATATATATATTCAGTGTTTAAACAATGCCATGAGTACACAATGAATTCAGAGTAGAAGAATTCATTGCAGCCAAGTTACTAATTCAAGCCCAATAGAAATGAGTTTATTAGAGGGACATATGCACACACACACACACACACACACACACACACACACACACACACACACTGCTTTCCCAGTTCATCTCACCTACTCTACACACACGAGTCAGGTGTGTGTCTGCGGCTCAATTAATGTTCAACTTCATTAACTAGGGTATTTTATTCACTTTAAATGAAACGATTCTCTTTAATGTAGTTGATGCAGACTCATTCATAAATGAGTTGCGACAAAAATGCTGATTATCGATGTAATTCTCCATGAATCTGCTCTATTAGCGATTAAAACATGACTTATCTAGTGAACGTTAGCTTGTTTATAATAGCTTGTAGCATAGTGCACTGACACTAACACACCAAAGCCGTTTCCCATGCAGTGTTTTATTTGGGACGACTTGGCATAATGTTAACATTAACGGACACAATTGGATATTGTTTATCTGTGCATTTACTAAATGAGCACTGTGCTACATCTGAACTGACACCACTGTATTTTTTTGTATAATCAATTTCTATTCTGTTCTTAAGTGTCTTAATTGATTTTAAATACAATTTTATACCTTTTTTTAATTCCTTGTTTTGCTTTGTCATTGAACCTGAGAAAAACTTAAACTTAAAATAACAATAATGACACAGTCTCCATGCTACAATAATAAAAGCAAAGTTTTTCACTGTGGGGACATATCATAATAAGTACAATTTGACTGTATTATTTGTGTCCCCCTTCAAAAATTGCTCATGAGAAATTTCATATTTATTGTCCCCCCCTACTGTTAAATTAAATTTACGCCCATGGTTGGTTTGAAAGAGGCAGATGTAGAGAACAGGGGGGTATGGAGACTGGATGATCCACTGTGGTGACCCCTAATGGCAGCCAAAAGAAGAAGAAGCTACATGAAACTGTCAAATTGCCTCCCCATAGAAACTGCATACAAGAACAAATAATATAAATTTTACTTGCTGAAAGTATGGAAATTATGTTTACTGAAACTGCAAACCAACAGTTATTTCTAATGAAACACATGGCACAAGTGACACATAGGAAATGGGGAAATATCATGCTGACGCATATTCGTGTGGATTCAGCACCATGTATGTGGACTTTTTCACAGAGAAGTGAGAGCCAACTGCACTTACAGACATTGACATCATGCTGACGTGTCTTTCCTTTTGTGGTGTATCTTTATGAAGGCCATGTAAAAAATATCCCTGTCTGGTGAGTCACACTAACCTGATTGCCAGGTATGTGGGGAAAAAAGTTTCCCATTCAGCTTTCTTTACTGAAAGACTGTCATTAACACAAAGAGGAAATTTAAAGGAAGGGAAGGGGGTGGAGCGTTGGTAATTATTAGGTTTGTATCTCTAGTTAGGCCAACGATCTTAATGTTGTCCTGTGTTGGCACACACTTAGAAACTCCTACCTGTTTTAAAAATAACTTATCAATTGGAAATATTGTGTATATAATCACATACCAAGAGACCAAGTAAGATTTTGCGGGCCAGTTTAAGTCAGCCTCTCTCCAATGTAGCTTCAGCTTTAAAAAAAGGAGTGGAATGACTTGATATTGCAGTTCAGCCGCTGCAAGATTTAATGTTTTGTGATTCTGAGACGCTATTCTGCTCACTCTGGTTATAAATAATGCTTGTTTGAGTTATTGCAGGATACTCCAATCTAACTTACACCAATTGAGTCATTCTCCTCTTATCTCTTCAATCAACAAGCTTTTTTTAACGCAGGTCTTTACAATGAAGAGTACGGAGTATACATGAATTCCTATCTTGGTTAACTGTTTCATAGTATTGTTTTATTTTATAGTACTGAATGCAGACCTAGACCCTGAATATATATGAATGAATTTGGCTAAGCCATTTTTTGACTTATTCTTATAACCAAGATTTGGTCAACAGACAAGATTTAATTTTAGTTCGGGCATTATAAAAATCAAACTTTTTTTAAAATACATTTCTTCGTTATTGTGTTTGAATTTGACATTTGACATCAACTTGAACAATTAATCTTGACCTGCATCTCCATGGTTTTTGGGCAAGGAGGAAAAACACAACCAGTACTCATATACTTATATATAATTATATATTATATAATTTTTACTTTGACACAGACACACACAGAGCGCTTCCTGAACAAACAGAAGCTAGCGTCGTCTCCACCGCATGTGCTTTTATAGCTTCCTGGTTGTGTTGTATCCCCGCCAGTGACGTCGCGCCTTTCTGTTGTACAGTTTACACACCTGATCCAGAGCATGGTTCCCAAACTGTTGTTGCAGCTCGAGTTCCTGGAAGAGAAACACCTTTTCTTTGGCATTACATCATTATCAATTTGAAGTTGGAATTCGTTTGAATGAAATCTCGTGCCAGCAACGTGACAAACACTTTCTTGTGAAAGAGGAACAGGAAGTTTTTCTCACATAATCTTGCCATCAAACTGTCAGATGTAAGCCATTGCTAATCCTTGTTACTAAAAATAAATCTAAAAAGAATTCAGAAAAGAATCAGGCCATGAATAAGGAGACACCGTCACAGAAATCAAAGTAGTATTATGCATAATGTAACAATTAAAACTTCACCTTACATCAGACACTGCAGCCTTCAAACTTGGCTGCCCCAGACTCCAACTCCCAACACACACTTGTTCACAATTACCATCATAATGATGAGTCACACCTGCTACCCAATTACTGTTTCCAAAGCCCTTTTACAGCAACAGTTTAACAGGACTTTTCAGGTTTATTCAGCTCATGGTTACGTACTATATACACTCAGCTGCTTCTCTCTGTCAGTTTTCTTTGTATTGTCCCTCCCGTGAGTCACTTTTGACGTCAACTGTTTCATACTTCATTCTAAATTCTAGCTTGTCCTATGATATTCTGATCTCATGACTATTTGCTTGTTTACTGAATTTAAACCTATCTCACCTGATTATGTCTAAACCTGCTTTTGTATCTGTCCAGCAGTCATTACACAAAATATCTGGTGTATATAGATAATAAAAATATTGCCACACTGCCTAAAAGTGATCCTTCTTCATAGCTGAATCAGCAAGTAAGAACAGTAATCAGAGGCCAAGCAAATGCCACTAAAATTGCTGAAACTTGTAAATAAAAAGTACTAATGAATGTGATTATGAATTAACACGATTTAGTGTGACATTGTGGGGTTTTTGTATATTTTTTGTATATATGCGTGTGACCATGATTTAGGATGTGATTGTCATCCTGAAATACTCAGGCATAGGCCATGTGGAAACTTCCTAGAATGTTTTACATTATTAATGGACTAAAAAAGTCTTCACTTTGAAAATGCACTGATGTGGGTTAATAGTATACTGATATCACAAACTCTTGTGACCCGAGCTTGCCTTTATGCAAAATATGTAATTGTATTAAAGTATTAAAGTCTGTTGTCATCTCTATATTTACTTTAAATTTGTCCATAAGCAAACTTGACTAGTGGCCTTAATATAGGTTGATCCTTGGCCACAATAAAAATAAGAAACAAAAATAGCAACCACTTATTTGTTTTTTCAGCGGCTCTGTATTCCTGAAAAAATAATTGAAGTAGCCTTTTTATATAATTTTCATTGTCTGATTTGAGTTGTGAAATTTGGTGAATGAGTCACAAAAGGCATTTCAAAATAGACAAACTTAATTAATCTTAGATGTAAAAAGATTTAGGAAGTATTGCATTTGAGCTCTATTAATGACCTCATCATGGATCAACCACTTGAGTTCAGTATTATGTGGAAATTCAAACAAAAGCAAAATAGTCGACTTAGCTATTGTTTGTCCAATGACAAACCCAAATTGTGGGTTTATTGAAATATGATCATGTGGATTGAGACTCGTACTGTATTGCCACTAGCTGTCAGAATAGCAGGAGCACATGTGAGCATCTCGACTATATTCTGATATATGTATTAAGATAAACAGTGTTAAAGGACAGTTTGAAATGTAAAATATTAAATTTTTTTTTTTTTTAGATACATACTTATTTAAAAGACTTGGTCCACTAAGATTTAATTGCTGCTGTTTAATATGCTTTATTTCTGTTTAATTAGATTATATTTTAACAAGATTATATAAAAAAAAAATTTCTTTAAACTTTTTAAAATATTGTAATATATATTGCAGTTATTATAGAAAGTAGAAAGTAATAAATGTGATTTTTAACATTTATATTACAGTTTTTCTCAGTTGCTTTGAAACATTTCTCGACTCATTCTTAATATTTGCAACGTGCATTCTCAAAACAATTTTTACAAGCAGCACAATACATTGGATTTCTTGCAAAAGCCTGTATTTTTCTTAAAATCCTAAGTTCATCTTACAAAAGTAAGTATTTTTTTAATAAATTTTAGTCGTGTTGTCAGTATGACGCTGCACAGTCTCAGTATTTCTTTATATAAAGTAAGATTTTTATTACAGTGATTGAAAATGCACAAAGCTGAATTTCTTGTTTGGGATATATGAATTTCAGCAGCACAAATGTATTTATTTGATTGCATATTTGATTTATATCGATTGCAAGAGACCGGACAGGATTCACACTTTTACTGTACTATACAAGTGTTCTGGGTTGTTCATCTGAAGGTTGACAAGATTCACCTTTGACCTATTTTGGAGAACTTGTTGAGCATTGGTTGATCTGATGCCGTAAACTCTCCATCATTAGTGACATTCAAGATTCTGCACAATTCATCAATGTCACGTTTACAAAAATAAGTTTACTAGAAATTTTATATGACAGATTCTGTCAATTGGTTTAACCATTTTACATTCAATGACTGATGAATGAACTGATGCTGAGGTGTTTTGCGGGTTGAGACTATTCAGGTTAAACCAGTATAATATAGTATTTTGATCAACATGAACATAAAAAAACTGATAATGTAGGAAACAGCAGACACTTCAAGTCAAATTGTACACAATCAAGTAAATGAATGTACAAAAGCATTCACAATTTGATCAAAGCAACAAGAAATGTTCTTATGATGAGCACGAATGAATAAATGATGTGAAGGTTGAACAATTAGTTTTGAGAATTTAATTTCTGATCTGAGAAACGCTCCAAAGCAACTGAGAAAACTGTACATAGTATTTGTTAGACATTAAGTGCTAAAACATATTCTTGAGGCAGGTTTTTCTTAAAGCCTGAGAAATAGGAAGTGGGTCGAGCTGTACTGGGGAATCAGAAGAAATATGGAGTATTAATGCTTTCAGAACTGGCGTTAAGAAAAATTAACAAGAATTTAACTGCTGTGTAAAGTCATGCAGGATAAACAAGGCTTGCTCTTTAAAGGAAGTTGTATAATGATCATAAAACCTGCTTTCCTGCTTTAGATAAATAGAAAAGTGCACAAGGTAAAAATATACTTATAAAAAAGCAAACAAACTAGTTTAAAAAAAGCTTTTATTTTCAGATAAAGTTACAGATAACTTCAACAGAATGTGTGTCAATGACAGGAATTTCTGCAATGCTGACCCAAACTTGTTTTATGTTTATGGTGTTGGATTAGGATTTAGATTTGTCTGTTTAGATTTGTTTATTTACATTTATTTACAGTTTTTCTCTGAAATGAAATTCTCAAAACTACTTGTTCAACCTCCACATCATTTAGTCACTTGTGCAGAACATAAAAACATTTCTTGTTGCTTTGACAATATTGCGAATGCTTTTGAACATTCACTTACTTAATTGTGTACAAGTGTCTGCTGTTTCCTACATTATCAGTTGTTTATGTTCATGTTGATTAAAATATATTATACTTGTTTCACCTGAATATCCTCAACCCCCAAAACACCTCAGCATCAGTTCATTGAATGCACTGAATGCAAACAAGTTGTCATAATCTGTCAAGCTCAAATTTATATTAAAACTTAATTTCGTAAATGTGTCTTCAATTGATGAATTGTACAATAAATCTCGACTTTCAACAATGAAGGTGAATGTATAGCTTCAGCTCAACCAAAAATCAACAAGTTCTCTAAAATAGGTCAAAGGTGAATCTCGTGAACCTTCATTTGGCGAGCGTATACAGACATAGCAAAATACAGAATTACACTTTCTAAAAATGGATGAACAACCAAGAAAAAAACGAACACTATTAAAGTACAGTAAAAGTCTAAATCCCGTCCGGTCTCTTGCAATCAATATGAATCAAATATGCGTTCAAATAAATTAATTTGTGTTGCTGAAATTCAAAGATGCCAAACAGAAGAAGCTGTGCACCTGCACAAAAGGACTGTGCACAAAAGGACCTGTCATTCCTGAGGAAATGATATGTTCATTGACATAAATACTTAGATCTTGTGACAGGCTTTTGCAAGAAATCCAATGTGTTGTGCTGTTTGTACAAATTGTTTTAAAAAATGCACTTTCTGGTTTGCAGATATTTAGGATGATTTGAGAAATGCTCTAAAGCAACTGAGTAATACTGTGTAATAAACACCATCTTAATCCCCATCTTCCTCATTACATGAAAATTAAATGTCTGAGCAACAGTCTAATGACTTATCTATGGCTAATGAATCATATTTATATTTATGGCATTTGGCAGACACCCATATCTGGAGTGACTTACCTTTATCTGATTTGTACCTGTAACCCAGCAGTGGCGGTACTGAGGTCTGAACTCATGACCTACTATTAAATAAACACACAACAAATTAAAAAGCAAGAAGTGAGCAATAGAAAATGTTGAAATTTTTTCAATAACTTTTATGTTTTTACACCATAAACACTTACATTTTTTTACCTATTTCTACTAGCTACGACTAAAACACTTCTTTGAAATATGTAAATATCTATGACCCAATAAAACATTCTTTCTTTTTCTCTTTTTTTTCTTGGTCTACATCTAAAGGTACTCTGCAATTATCTAACCTGTATACATTATGAAGACGTGCAGACGGAGTCATACAGTATATAGATCAGCTGACTGAGCATGCCTGTCTGGTTCTGTGTCACTGATTTCCCACTGGTTTGGAATGACTTTTGATAAAAAAAAACGATAAACTATCTTTCTTGCATGAAAAGCTCATGACGCCATGTGACGGATCACGAGGTAAAGCGGCACGCTGTTTGACCTGAGGAATGTCAAAAACTGCTTAAGAGGCACTTAATAACAGGATAAACGGGATGTCACTCAAATTAAAATGAATGGAAGTTTTTTAAAGAGCAGCTGGATAGAAATTAGGATGTAGATATAGAATTTTAATCAGCTGTCACACACACAACAGAAATAAGAAAAAAGAAAAAGATGACAACAGGTAGAAACCATGAAAGAAACCCGGCTGAACAGGGAACTTGTTTAGGCTTTCGGGTGAAATTATAAATCTTTACAGCATACAGGTGTAGATTTAAATCAAAAGTACTGTTTTGAAAAGTTGTCTAGTATGAATTAGAATCACAGGGCATTCTTAATGATTACGGCACATCAACAATCTGATGACAAGGACATTCTGTAACTTTTGTAAACAGAGCCTCATGATGTCCCATAAGGTTATGCTTTAGGTCCTATATTATTTTACACTCAATTACTAAACATAATGGTGTTATTCACTTATACACTCAGAAATATGTCTTACAATAATAGTTTATATGACTTAGCAGCTAAGCTACAAACTATGCAAAATATATCAAATAAGTTATTAGATTCATATTGTTTTCTTGCACAATAACTTTGATTTTGCATAAATCCAGTGACAACAAGCTGTTTATTTCATATAGGATCTCTATACATGCAAATCTAATTAGATCTTCTTATCTTCTTAGAAGCTTACATACAAGTGCTTGCTGAATTGTATAATAAACTGAGGTAATATTTGTTGGAGGGACTGTGTTTTTATTTTGGCAGTCTGTAAATATGATTTGGCACAATAGTACAGTAGTGGCTAGCAATGGTTTTTCACCTCATCGATTTGTTAACATAAAATGTTTTACTTCAATAATTTAATACAACTTAATGCTTGCCTCTCTCTCTCTCTCTCTCTCTCTCTCTCTCTCTCTCTCTCTCTCTCTCTCTCTCTCTCTCTCTCTCTCTCTCTCTCTCTCTCTCTCTCATTCTGTGGTAAACCATTACTTGTTCCCAAACAGTAACTTCCTCAAGTGGTTCTTGAAAAGCTTTACTTCCATATTAATATGACCATACGACTGTACACACTGCTTTACACACAATTACATACAGTATTACACACACATATACATACAATATTACACACACATTTACACACAGCTTTACACACATTTACACGGCACTGTACTCTGAAAAGCTTCGCACAAAGCACAACATAGTTACACACAGCTTCATATAAAACTGTACACATCTTTACACACAAATTTATACACAATTCTACACAGCTTTACACAAAATTTACACATAACTCTACAAAGCTTTACACAGAATTCTACTCTGCTTTACACAGCTCAACATAAAACTATACACAGCTCTACACACAAATTTACACAAACTCTTTACAACTTTACACACACATTTACAGATACCTCTACACTTCTTCAAAGACAAATCTACATGGAACTTTCCACACAGTGCACCTTTCATTAATTTAATGTTCAGAATTCAGAGAGAAGGTGAGGTCAATATTAAGGAAAAAGAGCCGAGTGACACACTCTCTCTCTCTCTCTCTCTCTCTCTCTCTCTCTCTCTCTCTCTCTCTCTCTCTCTCTCTCTCTCTCTCTCTCTCTCTCTCTCTCTCTCTCTCTCTCTCTCTCACGAACAAACACATGCACACACAAACACAACTGGTAAAAAAAAAAGGGGTGTGCTTTTTTTGTGGGATACGTGCACAGTGAAGAGTACTGAAGAGTAAACATATGGATAGAAATTTGATTATTACACACTGTTTACTACTTGGTAAAGGTTTACAAATGCCAAACCAAGACCAAGCTAAATCAGCATTATTTGCATTTATAACATATGCCCTTATCAACAGGGACATTTATCTCATTTACACAGCTGAGCAATTGAGGGTGGAAAGTCTTGCTCAAGGGCCTTCATGGCTTTGTGCATTGTGCCTGCATTGGCATGCTTGAATAGATTTATATATAAATAAAAACACACACACATTATATATATATTTATATATATATATATATATATATATATATATATATATATATATATATATATATATATATATATATATATATATACATACAGTGAGGAAAATAAGTATTTGAACACCCTGCTATTTTGCAAGTTCTCCCACTTAGAAATCATGGAGGGGTCTGAAATTGTCATCGTAGGTGCATGTCCACTGTGAGAGACATAATCTAAAAAAGAAAATCCAGAAATCACAATATATGATTTTTAAACTATTTCTTTGTATGATACAGCTGCAAATAAGTATTTGAACACCTGTCTATCAGCTAGAATTCTGACCCTCATAGACCTGTTAGTCTGCCTTTAAAATGTTCACCTCCACTACATTTATTATCCTAAATTAAATGCACCTGTTTGAGCTCTTTAGCTGCATAAAGACACCTGTCCACCCCATACAATCAGTAAGAATCCAACTACTAACATGGCCAAGACCAAAGGGCTGTCCAAAGACACTAGAGACAAAATTGTACACCTCCACAAGGCTGGAAAGGGCTACGGGGAAATTGCCAAGCAGCTTGGTGAAAAAATGTCCACTATTGGAGCAATCATTAGAAAATAGAAGAAGCTTAACATGACTGTCAATCTCCCTCGGACTGGGGCTCCATGCAAGATCTCACCTCGTGGGGTCTCAATGATCCTAAGGAAGGTGAGAAATCACCAAATACTGTTGGTAATACACTAAGACAACATGGTCTGAAATCATGCATGGCACGGAAGGTTCCCCTGCTTAAACCAGCACATGTCCAGGCACGTCTTAAGTTTGCCAATGACCATTTGGATGATCCAGAGGAGTCATGGGAGAAAGTCATTTGGTCAGATGAGACCAAAATAGAACATTTGGGTCATAATTGCACTAAACGTGTTTGGAGGAAGAAGAATGATGAGTGCCATCCCAAGAACACCATCTCTACTGTGAAGCATGGGGGTGGTAGCATCATGCTTTGGGGGTGTTTTTCTGCACATGGAACAGGGCAACAACCTCCTTCCCTCAGTTAGAGCATTGAAGATGGGTCGAGGCTGGGTCTTCCAACATGAAAATGACCCGAAGCACACAGCCAGGATAACCAAGGAGTGGCTCTGTAAGAAGCATATCAAGGTTCTGGCATGGCCTAGCCAGTCTCCAGACCTAAACCCAATAGAGAATCTTTGGAGGGAGCTCAAACTCCGTGTTTCTCAGCGACAGGCCAGAAACCTGACTGATCTAGAGAAGATCTGTGTGGAGGAGTTGGCCAAAATCCCTCCTGCTGTGTGTGCAAACCTGGTGAAAAACTACAGGAAACGTTTGACCTCTGTAATTGCAAACAAAGGCTACTGTACCAAATATTATCATTGACTTTCTCAGGTGTTCAAATACTTATTTGCAGCTGTATCATACAAATAAATAGTTAAAAAATCATACATTGTGATTTCTGGATTTTTTTTTTAGATTATGTCTCTCACAGTGGACATGCACCTACGAGACAATTTCAGACCCCTTCACGATTTCTAAGTGGGAGAACTTGCAAAATAGCAGGGTGTTCAAATACTTATTTTTCTCACTGTATATATGTATATATATATATATATATATATATATATATATATATATATATATATATATGTTGTTTTTCAGTTATCTATTGTTTACTGTAAGTACATAAGTACATTACATTAAACTATTACAGCAAGTCCTGGAAGACGTGGAAATTCATAAGTAAATATATAAATCTTATTCATAATGACTCACTATTTACTCTGTTGCAGTTTATATCTCATTCTGAAATGAGATATGTTTCCTGTATTATGAAGACGTCTTTTATGTAATGTGATATCTTAATCCTTCAGTAATATTTGATTAGTGGCCTTTGACACGAGACAAGACTTTCCAGGCGAGGTGAAGTCAGGTGGAAGGTGGCCTGATCCAATGATCTCAGCAGCAGAGACGATGGTGTCAGCATAAGTAGGGGAGGGAAGGTGGGGGGGTTATATTCAAAGGTTATTTCCCGTCTGAGTCTGGCTCATGTCTGACTCATACTGCCTCATTCAAATACAGGGTTAAAGTCTGTCAAGCTGCCATACACCTGCCTGTACCTGCTACCTACTTATCCATGCCTGGGGTTATAGGTGTGTATCTCTGTGAATACTCTCTGTGATGTACAATTACTTTGATACAAATGACATAAGTGTATGTTAGAGTGAGGGTCAAAAATATAAACTCGTAATTCCCAGTTCTCTATGATAGCTATTTAAATGGCCTGTAACTTCTGATGGAGAAGACGTGCAGGTTTTGTGCATCTACTCCCAGTGTCTGTGTTAATTTCCTCCAGGATCTAAAGTCCCAGGTCTATACTGCTATATGCAAAAAGGTTACTGAAGATGAAGGCTGTACAGAATATATCTTTAATGGCATCCCACAGGTTTTAATTTGCGAGGAAAATAATGTTGAATCGAATGGTCAGGTTCTACTTATAGACAGATTAGACATCACCAGCATAGAAGATCACCAGCATTAAGGAAAAACAGATGTGTTTGTTGGGTTTTGCTTTTGTGGTTGTGTTTAAAAAGGGTAATTTTGTTAGTTAGTAATTTTTTATTAATTTTTTTATATATAGCCTGAGCCAAATAAAGGAAACACTGCACAGCTGTTAAAGCAAGAAAATGTTACCCACCCAGCAAATTAAGGCATTTATTACACCTTTCCAGGGCTGTAAGTGTATCTGAGAATCATACTTGAGTACAAATATATATACCTTACTGCAAAACATACTCCATTACAAGTTAAAAGTCTCCAATTTCAGTATGTCTTGAGTAAAAGTCTTAAAATCTTCAAGTATTTCACTCATATTGAATGTAGGCTCACCATGACACGTAAAAAGTCACACGTAAAAAGTCAAAAACAGTTGATTTGTAAGGTTTTATTTGCTAAAATTCTAATCAAATTGTACACCTCAACACTGAATTAACCAAAATGAACACAACAGCCTCTTCAACACGTCAAAAACAAAAACATGGGTAAAAAAAAAAGTAGTAGTACAAAGTAGCAAAGCAAAGTTTCAAAAGGGTATCTCATCAAATTAACAAATAAAATTAAAGTCACAAAGTAGAAGAATCATGTGTATTCAATGTACAAATAAAATTTAAGTAAATTGTTTTTGATAAAAAGCTAAACCAAATATTCAGAGCTAAGTCTGATTTGACGCATCTCTCAGTCTCAGACAGGGGGCAATATTTGTATTCAACTTTAACAAAAGCTGGTTCTGAAAGTTTAGCTGGTGGCTAAAAAGTTGCTCACAGGCAGCAGATGCTGTTAGGGGAGTGTTGAGCCTTACTGACATCTTCAACAGAGGTGCAAATTTCAGTTTATCTCTCATTGTCAATTAAAATATAGTGGAGTATAAAGTACATATATAAAGTAACCAAAGAATAATAGAGTAATCTCTTCACTAAGTACCCTGAAAATGTAAAAAAAAAAAAAAAATGTAATAATAATTTGACTTTTTTCTTTTATACAGCTTGATCCTTGAAAGCAAACTATTCAAACAAAACACTAAAATTCTGTCCATTAATTTGCCATCCAAAAGCTGACTGGTTCTTATTACAAGTGTGCACAACATTGCATAGGGCAAAAATAGACGGGGTAAGATTGGGTCAGAATAATTTAGCTACGTCTTATCATCATTGTTCACTTTATGCTTACAATGAAATGCCACCTCTGTACTTACACTGACACTGTTTATTTGCTACCTAATTATTTACAAGGTACAAGGAATTGTCTGTAGACCTCCAAACCAGGATTGTATCGAGGCACAGATCTGGGGAAGGGTACAGAAAAATTTCCTCAGCATTTAAGGGTCCAAATGAGCACAATGGCTTCCATCATCCATAAATGGAAGAAGTTTGGAACCACCAGGACTCTTCCAAGAGTGGGCTGCCCAGCCAAACTGAGCGATCGGGGGAAAAGAGCCTTAGTCAGGGAGGTGACCAAAACCCAATGGTCACTCTGAAAGAGCACAAGTGTTTCTGTGTCGAGAGAGAAGAACCTTCCAGAAGAACAACCATTCTCAGTAAAAGGTAAATGACAGCCTGCCTGGAGTTTGCTAAAAGGCACCTGAAGGACTCTCAGGCCATGAGAAAAAAAGATTGAACTCTTTGGCCTGAATGGCTTCATGTCGGGACAAAACAGGCACTATTAAATTAGTCAGGATTGAGGGAAAGATGAATGCTGCAATGTACAGAAACATTCTTGATGAAAACCTGCTCCAGAGCGCTCTGGACCTCAGACTGTGGCGATGGTTCATCTTCCGACAGGACAAAGACCCTAAGCACACAACCAAGATAACAAAGCAGTGGCTACAGGAAAACTCGTTGAAGTTGAGTCCTTGAACCCGAATGAACATCTCTGGAGAGATCTGAAAATGGCTGTGCACCAACCTGGTGTCATAGGTGCCATGCTTGTGGCATCAAACTAAAAAAGACTTGAGGCTGTAATTGATGCTAAAGGAGCTTCAACAAAGTATTGAGAAAAGGCTATGAATATTTTTGTACATGTGATTTTATTTATTTTTATAAAAACAAACAAAAAAACCAAACTAAAACAAAAGAAAAACTATGTTTGTGTATTATTTATTTATTTATTTATTTTTTGCTGCCTTCTTAGCCAGGTCAGTTTGTAAAAGAACTATCTCAATAATAAGTTTTATTATGTTAGATAAAAGTTTACTAAGTGACTGAATAAAAATCTGGAAATATAAAAAAAACAATGTGGGCTAGCATGAGAATCTCGTTCTGATGAAGTTCCAGGGTTACTAGGTAAATATCTGAGTCTTTATTGTATGGTGTACATCATTGAAGGAACTAGTTCTCTCCTGTAGTCATTACTCACCACACCCACACACTTACGCTTGCATACAGTACTTCATTCATGTTTTGGCCAAACCTAGACTGGAGCATGACAATAGTATGGAAACTATTTTGCTATAGGTTGGATTTCTCTTGGATATTTCATTTGTACCTTTATTTATCTTGGGGGAGTGGTAGCTCCAGTGGCTAAGGCGCTGGCACTCTTGGACCTTTAAACAAGGCCCTTAACCCACTGTAGTCAAGGGGTGCCATATCATGGCTGACTCTGCGCTCTGACCCCAGCTTCCGAGCAAGCTGGGATATGCAAAGAAAGAATTTTACTGTGCTGTAATGTATATTTGACAGATAAATGTTCTTTCTCTTAAGAACTAATTAAAGAATAAAATGCTTTCCAAATATATTGGACCATATATGTACCAACTATAAGACTTAAGTATGGACATTGTAATGTACTCTTGTAGACTTAAAAACTACATTCATTTGAATAACAAGTTCCAAAGACATATGTTTTAGTAATGTTTTATTCAAATTATATTTGCATTTCTTTTTGATTTATCTTTCTCTTTCTCTTTTATTTTCTTTTTTATTTCTGTTTTTCCTTTTCAACAGTCTACTCCAGTGTCCAATCTTATCCAGAAAGTGTCAGTGTAGGTGCAGATTTTCATCGCAACTATGCCATGGATAGGATTGGACACCCTATTTCTTAAAATAAAATGAACAATGACACTTACCCTTTAATTTCCAGGTGATTAGCCCATTAGATCATCCACCTCACCATGTGGTGCATCCCCCTTATATTCATGTAGAATTTAATTACTTCATTATCATTCTTTTATCTCTACCTGTTGGTACAGACTACTGTACAAACATGATCTGTCACATGGTCTGTATTTCTATTTGCTACCCAACGTCAATTAAATTTTGCCTCAACATTTGTATAGTTTTAATGAAAAACGATCACAATGTTGTATACTGAAGACCAGCACAGCCACCTAAAATAAGTCTCAATGTCAAACTGCTTTCTGGGATCATTTACTTAGACCTATTGTTCCAGTATAAAGATTTGTTTTTGCTGAGTCAGAATAGTGCTGGATACGATGCTGAACTTCATTTGAAAACCTATTTCAATCCTCATTCACCACACCCATGGTCTTACACACTCATACATGCTCCATACATGTTGTAACCAGACTAAACTCTACGTGATCACAGACACATCCCTTTCTCTAATCGCTCTGCAGATAAAACAAAATGAACCACACATTTTTAAGGTTGTGGGATACTTTAAAATTTTCATGTATATGTTTTTTCACTCAACAGTATCTGCACATATTCACTGACCATAACCTATTTATTTATTTGTTATACATATATTTTCATATTTATCATGCTAAACTGCATTATTACTTTTACTAAGCAAAGGCAGTGATGTATGTCTATCTATCTATCTATCTATCTATCTATCTATCTATCTATCTATCTATCTGTCTGTCTGTCTGTCTGTCTGTCTGTCTGTCTGTCCGTCCGTCCGTCCGTCCGTCCGTCCGTCCGTCCGTCCGTCCGTCCGTCTGGTCGACATGGTAGTTGATTAAATACACAGTTCTTAGTCTGATTCACTGTCTGAGACCCAGGTCTATCTGATCAAGCTGAATTTTTCAATGGCAAAGTTAAGGCTCGACAGAATAAACAATTAATGTTAAAGAAGGAGCAGAGATGTCAAATCTCTTCTTCTCTTAGTGAAGGGAAATCACATTTTCTTTCTGTTGCATTTCACTTTTCATTTTCGATCTTTCATTTTATCGCCCAGGCTATGAAAACCTCTACAACATCTACAACCACGACCACATCCTGATGCAACTCCTTCAACTGTTTAACCACACTGCAACCCCCCACTGCTGATAAATTCCCCCGAGTCTGATTCACACTACAATCACTGCTTTTACACTGCTAGCTTACACCTACACACAATCTTTAGAACACTCTCCACATTTATCTCGACAAACAACTTTATTAAGATCTTTGTTTTGATGGATATTCACCCATTTTTACATACGCTTAATCTAAACTTTTATCATCTCACAAAGAAGATGCACAGTATATTTTATATATATATATATATATATATATATATATATATATATATACAGTTTCTGTATCTATCTATCTATCTATCTATCTATCTATCTATCTATCTATCTATCTATCTATCTATCTATCTATCTATCTAAAATATTTTTATTTATAATTTAATTAACACAGTTTATTATTATTAATATTTGTGATGTCAACATTTCAACATGTCAACATTTGAACAGTTTACATTTTTAAAACAATTTTAAATAAAATGCTTGGTTAGTTAAATAATATATAAAATAATAATATCTCTAAACAAAAAAGAATGAATAAAATAAAAACTTTTACCATTTTTTTAACATCACTTTTTATTACAAGTTATTTCAGTCAGTCCAATGATATATATATATATATATATATATATATATATATATATATATATATATATATATATATATATATATATATACAGTACAGACCAAAAGTTTGGACACACCTTCTCATTGAATTATATATGGAATTATATACATAACAAAAAAGTGTGAAACAACTGAAAAATGTCATATTCTAGGTTCTTCAAAGTAGCCACCTTTTGCTTTGATTACTGCTTTGCACACTCTTGGCATTCTCTTGATGAGCTTCAAGAGGTAGTCACCTGAAATGGTCTTCCAACAGTCTTGAAGGAGTTCCCGAGAGATGCTTGGCACTTGTTGGCCCTTTGCCTTCACTCTGCGGTCCAGCTCACCCCTAAACCATCTCGATTGGGTTCAGGTCCGGTGACTGTGGAGGCCAGGTCATCTGGCGCAGCACCCCATCACTCTCCTTCTTGGTCAAATAGCCCTTGATGCCTTCAGTGTGACTCTACAATTTTCATAGTCATGAAAATAAAGAAAACTCTTTGAATGAGAAGGTGTGTCCAAACTTTTGGTCTGTACTGTATATATATATATATATATATATATATATATATATATATATATATATATATATATATATATAAAAAAATATATATATATATATATATATATATATATATATATATATATATATATATATATATAAATGCCATATAAACAAATGCCATATAAACAAATGCCATATAAATATATATATATATATATATATATATATATATATATATATATATATATATATATATATATATATATAATAAAATAAATGTCAATGCTCTGTTCCATCCAGCAACATTATCAAATAAAATCTCATTCTTTTCCTGATTCATCGTTGTATAATATTAATAAGAATGTGATAAGAATGTGAGTAAAGTAAACGCTGAGCGCTTCTACACTGATCTGTAAGAGGATCTGAGAGTTGCGTGAGGTGAAGCTGATTTCACTCCGCCGCCGTGTTGCGCAACATGAGCGCAGCAGCCAATCAGCGCGCGCGCGGCTTCAGCTGATGCAAGCGCCGGAGGTATAAAAGCACAGAGCTGCCGAGGCACGAGCGCTCACTCCAGCTTCTAGAATGAACGAGAACCGAGAGAAGAAAGAACTTGTGGTCGAGGTGTCCGGAGAATCCTCAGAGACTGGTGAAGGAACGACGTTAGAATGGTCTACAGTCAAGCTTTGGTGTTCGGACACGGCTTGTCCGCCACTTCTGAAGAGGAAAACCTAGCCGAGATGTGGAGGAAAGTCCTGAAGCGCCTCAGAGGCGCTAAAGAAACCACTGGACGCCTCCAGAAAACCAACAGCTCCTCAAGTAAGTATAAAAACACTTCACTCATTTATTTTAATGGTTGGTCTTTATTTTTAATGCTGCACAGTATGCAACGGTGTGGAAAATACTATAACAGTACATATACAGCAATCAAAAAATAAAATCAAGCAACCTATTCAGAGAACAACTTCTAAATTTATTTTTATATCGATATAAACAGTCTTTGTAGGTAAATTATAGGGGAAGGTACCTGGTTTGGGTTGTGCGCATGCGCACTATGGTTTAAGAAAGGGGGCGCGTCCAGATGACGTCATGACATTAACTCAGCTGATAACAGCGTGACACTCCCTCGTCCACACAGACGCTGACCTCTGCAGTTTCTCGTCATAAAAATATAATTAAAAACAAGTGAAGAAAAAAAAATTTCTAAAGGAAGTATGCAAATTGGCTTTTTTTTTTTTGCTCCAATATTCAGCCAGATCAGCAGTAAAGGATTTGGTTGTGATCAGTAATGTTTCATTTAATTTTAATCAATAAAATCCATTCAGCTTCAGTAAGCACTTCATCCTGTTCAGGGTCGTGGTGGCTCCAAGGTCTATCCTGGAAATGGTCAAAGGAAAGTCCTGTTCATACGTTTCACACACGGATTTAAAATCCCCAGTCTGGAGCAATATCCGCATTGTTACAATCTGTTACAAGAGTTAAGAAATGGACTACATCAAGACAGAACTGCTGGTCATGAATCCTGTATGTGACTGATGCATTTAGGTGTCAATCAGTGAACAGTTGATAATGATTAAACTATAATAAATGAACAGTGTTGCCCAATTGTGTTTTTTGGATTTCCTATTTGAGTCTGGTTCCTGTGAAGGTTTTTTTTTTCTTCATACCATCTCGAGGGACATTTTTATAAATTAATTTTCTTGCCACTGGCTCATTAATTAGGGATCAGTTTGGACTAATGTATACATTATTCATAACCGATTGATTTAATTCTGTAAAGCTGCTTTGCCCATTAATGAACACACTATACAAATAGAATTTAACATTTCCCATCATCTTATCTTCTCACAGGCCTGGAGTCGGATTGCAGCCTGGAGGATGATGACCTAGAAGCAAGTATCCAGCTGCAGCAGAAGGATTTGGCTGTGCGTATCGAAAAGTGTCTCGTGATGGCGAAAGGATCGAGTCTGCAGTGCAGTGAGCTGCTGGTGCCGGTACGCATGAGCACCCGTATAGCCCGAGACGTTCTCCGGGTCTCCGAGCACGAGCCGTGCGGTCTCAGAGGAGCTCTCATTCACCTGTTCACCGAGACCCAGGCGGGTTTACGGAGAGTGGGAACGGTGACGCCGGAGCACAGCCTCACGCCCACCTTTGAGCTGTCGGTGGTGTTCAGAGTTGATCCGCAGCGCTGGCCTCCTCTAAAGCACCTGCTCGGACCGGAGAAAGTCCTGCGGTTCCGACCCGAGTATCGCCTCATCAAACGGAAGCTGTACTCGTCTGCCAGCCCTACAGTGATGGAGTTTTAAGTACAGAAGCGGTTTGAGGAAGCAGGATGTGGATCACTGTGCTTGTATAAGAACTTGATAGTCATTTTTGCACATTCCATTGTGTTCTGTTCAATTTCTTCTCAATGGAAGATGAAATGGATTTGTTACTGCTGAAATGTTTTGCACATAATTGCACTGTTTACAGAGTAAATAAAGTTCTGAATGTTTCTTAGCTGCATTTAAAGAATGTTCGAATGCTCTGAGGTGTGAATGTTTTTAGATGCACTGTTAAGGAGGAAACCAGGAGAATCCCCCTGCAAGACACTAACTTCAAACATACTGGCTTATTTTTGGCAACTATTTAGATGTGTAATTTGTGCAAAGTTCTTTATTATATACTTTATTTTTTATTTTGTTGGTCCCAGATGTTAAAGGAGCCAAGCTGGCTTTGTCTCCCAGTATTGTTAATGTACCTTTTTTATTATACCTCTTCCCTCAATACTAAGGAAAAATTAAATCTTTGAACTGTGTCCCAATGTCATTCATTTTTCATTTTAAATTGCCATTTCATTAAAGACCTCACTTCTTAAAGAAACCTGAAACAGGCTTGAACTTTAGTCACATTAGGTCAGTTCCTATTGTGCTTGATTCAGCAGGATCACTTCAGATTTTGTCATACATGCAATTTTAGTCATGTTTGATATTTTCATTGCACAATACTATCACATGCACTTCATTTGCATAATGCAACTCACTCAAAGCAAAAAAAAAACATTTTTAAGAACTGTGCCATGTCACAGAAGCATTGACTTCCCTTTGTCCCTGTTCGAAAACAGGAACGTGTTGTAAAGGGGGGGTTTCTAGAATCATAATTGAAGCCATAAATACACAATGTGCTCCTTTTTAAAAGTTTAACACAATCCTTTATTTTAAGGATTTATGTTGTAGTGAAGTGCTCAAAAAAAAAAAAAAAGCCAGCTGATCAGATTTGTTTTATTAACTCACAAAACGAGTAGAAAAAACAATACATATACATTTGTTTTAATAAACTTTTCTGCACTGTTTTTAGGTCGCCATCTGAGCGCAGACACGGTGCACACCTACTGAAGTGAACACTGAGTATATTGTTAAACAAAATCTAATTTCATGTTCCCTTTTTCCTCACTGAGACGACCATGCTCGAGGATAAACATCACGTTTAACAGGAACACCTGCATGTTCATGCAATAATCCAATTATAATGTTACAGCAACACACTGCATAAACTCATGCAGATAGAGGTCAGGAACTGGATATCAGAAAGTGGTGTGATCTTAAGCTGACTTTGCCTGAGGCAGGGTTGTTAATAGACAGGCTGATGTATTTCAGAAACCGCTGGTCTCTTGTGATTTTCTTCCACTACGGTCTACTGAATTTAATTGGAGAATGGTGTGGGGGGAAAAAAAAATAAAAGCAGGAGAATTTAAAAAAAAAAAAAAAAAAAACACCTGGTCATACAGAGAAATCAGAGGACAGGAAAATGACCAGACTGGTGTGATTTGACAGACAACTCAACCACACACTCGACTGTTATGAACAGAAAAGCATCTTAAACCAGACAGCTGAAGTTCTTGATCTGTATTTGCAGGATGACTCGTGATGCTGCTGCCACATGATTGGATAACTGCGTGAAAGTTGCTAATACGGGGCTATGCTAGCTTGTATTTACAAACGAAATGGAATAATAATAAGTGATGCCAGTTGGCATTTACGATGGCAGTGCTCAGCTACACGGTAAAGTTTTGATCCTGTTTAAAAGATTAGTCACATTGTGCCAAGCTACACTGGCTTTAATGCAAAACCTTGGACACTAAACACCAATCAACTCCTGATCTCTGACCTTTAAATATATATATATTGTTCTGATTCAGCAGACAGATAATGCTGACTTCAGCTTTAGGATGTCGGCGTTCTCTTTGCTCTAATGAGATGAGTGACACTTAGTCCTGGAAAAGACCATACTGCTGATAGTGTGACTCATCTCTCCATCTCACACACATCAGCACACATCTATCCGAGCGCCTTTGCTAACAAACTACAAATCACGAACAAAGTAGATAAACCTTTTTCAGCACCTAAACGTTCCTCATACTGATGCTGATCCTGTGTTCGAGACTCACGCGGCTGTAGAGTCCCGGTAAAGAACATTTACATACAGATCAAAGCATGAAACAACACTGTAACTCAAGTTCACACTAGCAAGAGACAAAGCGACAGATCTGTCAGGCATCCGTGCACGTCAAACGGAGCAGCAACGACTATCATTTAAACTGATATTGATCGATATTTCATTTCTATGCAAATTACATATGACAACCTCAGACCAACCATGTAGTATTTTTGATCTGCCATTATTTCCGTTCCCTGTTCAATCATTTCGACCAAAAATGGAAGAAAAACTAAGCATGGTTTCACCTTCAGCTGTCGTTAAATTTGCACAAAGGCTCTAAAGAAAAAACTAGGACCGTTTTCTTGCTTTACTACACTTCCAGAGCAGCTAGTACAAAGCCGTGCATGTAACATAAACCAAAACGTTTTTTTTTTTTTTAACAATCGACAGAATATAAGCTTGTGGGCGATTTGCTGCTTGCTAGTGTGAAGGTAAAACACATTACCGAGATCACCTCATCCACATCAGAGCACTGTAATGCAATAACTCCAGATACATTTTTTTCAGCCCACAGGAGAGAAAGAGGGATAGAGGGAGAGAGACACAGACAGGTCCTTAAGGCCTTGTGGGGTTTCTGTTCATTTCTTCATCTTCATATCAGCCTCTATAGCACTGCGGCGCCCCCTGGTGCCTCCATCCTGGAAGGACAGAAAAAGCAGGGACGGAAGAAGGACGTGAGCAGAGACATATGCGTCTCTCCGGACAAAATCAACTACTTCCTGTTAAGACTCGACATACTGAAATGTACACAATTTAAACTGGCCGAGAAAAAGGTGTAAATATTTTCTCAATTAAACCAAACTTGCTGCTAAACTCTTACCAAAAAAGAAAAATGGAAGAAAATTAAAGTGTATGCATCCAAAACCCAAGGTGTGTATGTGGTCTGAGCACATCTTTATCCAGTCCTGCTATTTGAAGTGTGTAAGTGTGTGTATGTGTGTGTGTGTTTGAGTGAGTGTGTGTGTGAGTGTGTGTGTGTGAGAGAGAGAGAGAGAGAGAGAGAGAGAGAGAGAGAGAGAGAGAGAGAGAGAGAGAGAGAGAGAGAGAGAGAGAGCGCGTGTGTGTGTGTTTCCATAAGAAGCAGAAAGACAGGATTTAAGGGGCAGAGAGAAAAGCTGGATACTTACAAAGAGAGAGAGAAGAAAAGCAGGAGAGGCCATGGGGAGACTGTCCTGTAGGAGGACAAACAGCAGTGAGAAAGAGAGTCCCCCCCCCCAAGGCACACCCACACACCCACACACCCACACACACACACACACACACACACACACACCCTCTGCAACTCACAACAGAAAGTTTTCAGCCTACAGAGATTTATTATACTACAGACATAGAAACAGATCTACAGACAGTTAAAGCAGAGTAAAGCACACAGAAAAGCATTTAAAGCAACAGACATTTTCTGTCTGTGGATTTCATTTGTTAATTCACTCTGATAAATTGAAGTGTCTATACGTCAGGAGTTTTTCCACAAGAGGAACCAGCGCTGGATTTCTGGCTGCATTTGAAATGAAGTTATAACAATCTTCTGCTTATCCTCCCAACAGAGAACATGTTTCAAGTGTATGTTACGGTGTGACACTGTGACCAGAGTCAAATTATTATCAGACTTATTCTTGTTTAGAATATACAGTAATACATGGTAACAGCACTTGGTTATCTATAACCATTTCATTATTTTCAGTTGCGTAATGACCCTGAGGTTGATGTTCTCAAAACAGTAATATCTATGGTCTGTTGTAGAAATGGATAATGTTATTCAACCCAGAAAGAAATCCACACATTACAGCAGCACAGAGAGTAAAAAGTAGAGGTTAGCCAACTCATCGTTTTTGCGATTAATTGGCACCGACAGTTGATTTCTGGAACTATCAGCAAAAGTCCATACTGATAGTTTTTCCAGGTTGCGTTATATAGTACTAGAGCGGCCTCTAAAGGTGAATTACTGACACCACGCGTCTTTTTTCCTTTATTTTGGATGTAACTGTTTTTATTTACAGTAATCTCCTTGCTTTACTGCGGTTCGAATCTTGTACCCACGGTTTATCGCTAAATTGCATTTGCTACATAACTAATTTGTTTTGCTGATTTTCCCGGTCTCTCGCAGATAGCACCATAGACCAAAAATGTATAGGGAATTGTTTTTATGGAGTTTAATGTTGAAATAATAAAATTTATTTAAAAAAATATAATTATTAATTATAAAATGAAGTAAAATGTTAATACAGTACAGTAAGTAAAGAATGTGATGACGTAAACTCTTTTTTGATGTCATGACACTTCAACCAATAAACAAGCAGAGAAACTACGCATAGGCTACTATAGAATTGTATACTGTACAGTACATGTACTCACTATGAATGTGATACAGTGTACTGTATTTCTACCAAATTATACAAATCATCTCACAATATTCCTGCAAATGTTTTTGTGTGTGTTTAAAGCATGTAAGAGGATGATTTACGGCTTAAACAATAAAAAATAATAATTTTGAGGTGGCGCCCATTTATCTCGGTTTTTTGTTTAAATGGGGATTACTGTATTTGGAGTGTTACTTTTTGTTTTAGTTTAAATGCGTCTTATTTTCCTCAATATTTATTAATATAAGTAATATATTTATATTTATTATATTTAGCACATTTTCATAATTCTGTACTGTTTTTTATCCAGTATCCATTAAAAAAACAAAACAAAAATGGTTGATTAATCGGTTATCAACAAGTACCATCCAACTGCTAGTAAAAAGTAAACAAACCAAATGCCAAAACTAAAATGCTATAGATCTCTGACCTCAACCCTACTGAACACCATTGGGATGAATCGGAACGCTGACCACACCCCAGGCATCCTCACCTGACCTACATTAGTACGTGATTTTACTAACACCCTTGTGGCCGAATAAGCACAAATTTCCACGAGCACGCTCCAAATTCTAGTGGAACATCTTCGCAGAAAAGTGGAGGTTATAACAACATCAAGAGGAGACTAAATGTGGAGTGAGATGTTCAAAGTGCCCACAAATATTTCTTTATATAGTATGTGGAGAAACCACCTAAATGAAGCTCTGAAGTTCAGTTAATGAATGAATGTATAGCAAATAACTTTATCTGCATTTTATTTTTGTTTGTTGTTGGATTGATGTTAAATGTGTCTGTAAAAGTTTACATTTACAATGTAAAAATAGAGCCTCTGTGTTTTTTAATACTTTAATAATGTCTAATTTCTCATTTACAATATCAGCAGTAAAGCTCCCACCACTACCCGACCTATATCTTAGTGATTTTCAATGATCTCAGGCTTGATGAGTGTATTTGCTTTAGACACTCCGGGGTATATATTTGCATTCTTACACCATAAGGAATAAGCTAAATCTGAATGATGAACCTTCATCACAGTGTAGCACTCACCTCTTTGGTAAAACACACTACTACTAAAACAATTTAGTAAAAAATTATTACATTTATGAGTTTCCCTTTAAGGAACATACACTATTTAAGGGACCTTAGTGGAAACACAATTAATGAACAAATAGTGAAGACGATATTGTCATCTTGGACTTGACATTTTAAAGCAGTGAATTCACAGAACAGAAACTGTGCACATTGATCATCTACACAAATTGACACTTGGAGAAAGCACAAACACGTTTTAGCAGGATATGAAGACACTAGCACACACGCTCAGTAGCAGTGAAATGGAAATGAAAGCGAAAGCAGAAGAAACTGAGTTTCAGTACGCTTTTTTATCACGCCCTTGTCGACACCCAATCCTCCATGAACCTGGAGGACGGTGTAGTTGCGAGTGGATTTTACAGCAGGTACACACTCCCCATTGACAGCAACCTGCATTGTGATCTAGCTAGCAGATCAATCAGTTTGCTGCATGATGCCAATATTTTGGTAACAAGTCATACATAAAACAGCTTTATCATACCGGTTACTGGAGCATTTACTTAAGAATGTGGCATTCATGATGGTACGGTTAGTTTAGAAAAAAGCATCTGCATCCTATGAGAGCGCTGCAATTCGTAGAATTTCAATTGAGATGAAGGAGACTTGCTAATGTAACCCATGATTTATTGAATTTATTAATATATCTGGTCAATTTTATGCATGGAGGTATCGTGACCCAAGCACAGAATTTCATTTAAATATTAACTGGATGTATAAGAAATCAAATTTAAATGGATTCTCATGATAAACATGGGAACATTTCCAAAAAATGATTGAGTATGACAGTATTTCTGTGCCAAATACACTCCTGGGTTCATAAACGTTTTGGAAAGTCCCTTCATGACGTCATAAATGGCAGAATTCCTTGTATGGGCACTTCTCTTAAGCTCTGCCCATTGCACGCCTCTGAGAGCTTGGCTGTTTTCAGAGATGAGCATAAAGCTGTATCTTTCCCTCATTAATCTGATAAAACTAAATACTCTTTGGAAATGTAAAGGATGCAATACTACTCTTTTGGCTTACTTTCATTGTATGTTTTGGCTCGCTGGGAGCTTTTGTCAGCTGTAGTGTACATGTGCTAAGCGATTCTATGATTGTCATTTATCAACATGTACACAGAAATAGAAGGGAAATCTCTGCTACTAAAATGTTAATGTAGCTACAATCTTGAATACAGTTTGGCCTACAAAGATATTTACCCACAGTTTTATTAATTCTTTTTTTTGTGTTTGTATTACTTTGAAAAGCTAATTAACATCAGAATGCCATCTGAAAGCATTTTTACCAATGTGGATGTAATCTCTTGGGCTTTCAAGGACCAGAGATTATTTCATATAACAAACTTGTCATGTAATAAAAATGTCATGGCACACAAAACAGAAAGAGGGAAATCCACAAAGGAAAAATTGTGAGAGAAAATCAATAAGGGCGTGTTAATTGAAGTACTGAAATGAAAGACGAATCAGTGTTTGATAAGAGAATATAAAAGAGATGACAGTGACACACACACACACACACACACCAAAGATCATGAATTGTGTTGAGTGTGAGCTTGTATAGTGTAAAGTTGAGAGAATGAGGTAAAAAGTCACTGAAGTGTGTGCATATGCATGTTTTTTCACAAATACTAAAACACTAATACATGATGACGTGACATAAAAATTGTGGCTTTAAAAATAAACTAAACATAACATTTTTAGGGCCAAGCTTCCCAAAAACCTTACAGTGAGGAAATCATACACACATTTATTTACATTGTCGGAGGTCATGAGCTCATTGGCTACTGATGGATTCATAAAGATCCTATATTTTCCAGTATATCGACAGTGCTAGGTTTGGAGACACCTAGGTGCTGATTGTTTTTAAAAGAAACCTGCATGTTCCTGTGTGTTCATTAAACTGTATTCATTTTCACCATTGGCATAGATTTTGGATGAAATGCCAAAAGTATTGTCTCTTGAGAAGATACACTGAAATGGCAATGTGAGAGGTGTACTCACTTTTGTGAAATACTATGCGCGCACACGTGCACACACACACACACACACACACACACACACACACACATTTAAATATATATATGTGCGCATAGTATTTCACAAAAGTGAGTACACCTCTCACATTGCTATTTCAGCGTATCTTCTCAAGAGACAATACTATAGAAATGAAGCTTGGATATATTTTAGAGTAGCCAATGTGCAGTTTGTATAGCAGATTTACTGTCCCCTAAAAAAATGGTAGACATGTTGAATCAGAAATTCATTTACCATTTAATGTACATTTACATGTGTATATAATGAGAGCATTTTCTCCCAATATAAACACACACATACATACATACATATTATATATATATATATATATATATATATATATATATATATATATATATATATATATATATATATATATATATATATATATATATATATATATATATATACACACACAGTATATTTCCTGATATTTCATGCATTTTCTGTTTTTATTTCACCAAAATGTTCAAGTGAAACAATGAACTCGTGACTAGCCATGCTGAAAATGTATTTTAGTTCATCTGTATTTTGTAAAAGGTCAATGGACCTGAAGTTCTCCTTCAATACACTGTAACCAACCAGGAAACCTCGACACTGCAACAGCCCTAATATCCTGAGAGACAGAACTGCCAGAGCAGCACGTGTGCGCAAACAGTCCATTTTTTTGCCTCCAATGTAAACTGATTAACCAGTTTGATGATATTTTAACAATAATACCAGATATCTCTCAAGCAGGTGGACAATAAACTAGAAGTAAATACTGTGAGAACCTTTATGGAACAAGCACTGGCTTTGAGAAACCTGGCCCTCAGGCTGCTTCAGCATCACCCATGTTCATGGCTTTACAAAGCATGCAGCTTATTTCAACTAAAATAAATAAACAGAAACAACAATGGAGAACAGGAGGTAATGGTGACATGGATTTGTTTCGGGTCTGGCGAGTGTGTAAGGGATCATGCATATGGAACAGGTTCATGCAGATCATGTAGCCACAAACCGTCACTGACACGCTCATATACTACCCAGCAACAGCAATAAAATCTCCACAGAGAAAGTTAGGAATCACCTTGTGTGTGATTTTATTAGACAATTACAGCTAATTCAAGAGCGGGACCGTGTTTATATGCCAATGTGACGATAGAAGAATAATGTATCACTAAGTATGTAGTGAATCTGAGCTTTAACCCTGTTTAACATGCTGAAAACTTACCATCAGGTGATCTTTCTGAGCATTCAGTTGTGCTGATCATTGTGATGAAAATTACATCCAGGCATTTGTTAACTGGATGTTGTTTGTTGCTTCCTGAAGTGTCCAAGACCATATTTACACCTGGCGTTCTCATGTAACTGGATGCTGGATTGTATCCTGATTGATTTCTTTCTATTTATTTTGTATAAATTAAACATTTATTATATAAATAATTGTATTGTATGCAAAATCTTTTATGACCAACAACTTCCTGTGCTGTTTCTCGCTCCTACATGATTGTTTTATTTTTTTTTTGCATAGATCATTGTGATTTTTTACCAGGTGTTTCCTCACAATCATGAGGACAGAGATGACATTCAGACAGTCTCAGAGTCTCTTGGCATCTTCACTGAGGCCGACTAGCTAAATATACTGTTAGCCAAACTGATGCACTATATGGACAAAAGATTATGACCACCTGACTATAAGATTGGTCCACATTTGAGGTTATAATAAGATCAGAGTTCTATAGCAGGCCAGTGAAGATCTCCTACTCCAACCCATTTAAAGCATATCTTCATGGAGCTTACTTTGTGCACATTGTCATGGTTTTGATCTTCCAGTTTAGGTAAAAGGGGAAAAATGTAGTGCTAATGCATTTAAGACATCCCTATGTGCCTCCAAATTGTGCAGTTTGGGGAAAAATATAGTGTATTTGCATATTTATTTCCATCCCAGTGTGTCAAGAATACAGCTCACACCTTGAATATAATGAATATCCATGTATACACATTATCATATTGTGCATTATTATATGACATATGAATATGCAAATGCTCTGTATGCCACATTCTGCACCAGCATACTGTTACTGGCCAATTTTACTAAATCACTTAATGAATAAAAATCAGTGTGTATAAAATTCTACCACTTTAAATAAAATCTATTTTCACAAGAAATGTAATTTTCATGAAAACATTCAAATCCTTCACCGGTTCCTGAAAAAGACATTTATCCAGAGCAATTCCAAAAAACTGCTTAAAGACAAAAGCACACCCTAGTACTAGTTTAAAGCTCTGAGACTGAAAGTACCATCCAGAACATTTTGTGAAAAACATAAATAAAAGAGGACAAGCTAATTAGCTGTAACCCATAAAGAGCTCAGTTAATTATTATGCAGCATTTAATCTTTTTACAGCCATAAAAATACATACACCGTCACTGCAAAATAAATGATAACTCAGCCCTATTAAGTATAATCAGAACAAATAAGACTAATTTTATAAATAAGCCAAATTTTTCCTCTTCTTTGCAAACACAAGTCAAAAACTTGAAATAACTTTTAAACCTTACTTACTTAATCAGCATCGTAAACGAGGTTTTTAATTTCCACTGGTGCAGAGCAGGCGAGTGAAATTTTGATATGGTTATAACTAGTTTGGCTTGTGAAAAAACGTTGACAATTACAAGGGAGGGTCTTTCATTTATCCTGTGTATCCTCCGAGCATTTTGTGTATACCACCATCACACACTGTAGATGTAGAGGCAATGAATGTGTGTTAAGATGTAGGTTTTTGAGAGAGGTTTACGCTTGGATAGAGCAATACGATTTAAATGGGCTTCTTTTACCTGTTTTGGATGCCAGTTGCATGAAACTGCCAGGCGTAAACTGGTTCTGTGTGTATGCATGTGTTTAATCTCACTGACCTGTTTGTTAGTATCTTGTTTGGAGTTGTTCCTTTTCCTTCTGGGCATGGCAGCTGGTTCTGGCTCTAAATGTGCATCTTTGTGTGCTGGGCTCAGGCTCTAAGTATATGAGACTGTGGGTTAGGGAGGGGGTGTAACGCTATCCTTATTGACAGGGACTTTAGCAGGCTTGGGGATTGTTTCTCCAGCCATGATTAATTCTAATCGGGTTCCGGATTGCTCTCCGTCCCACTGCAATCAGCATGTTGAGTGTGCACTTCTCACCTTGTCATTAGGATCTTGTTTACGGTTGGCCTCTCGCCCGCGCAGGCTCTTGGCGCTGATGCCTGATTCAGACGTCTGCATAATAAGCTGAGTGGCCAGGAACTGCTGGATTTGCTCCAGGACATCGCGCTGCATCTCCAGGGCCATGTGGTAGACGTCGTGGTCCGAGCTGTTGTACATGACTGCGTTCTGAAACATTAGCATGATGTCCCGCTGGAACTCGGCTGTCGTGCGGATCTGCCCCGTTTCAATGTTCTTCTTGATTGCAGACAGGTCCATGGGCCTGATTGAAGGGGCGGGAGGTTTGACTGACTGACAGGCAGTGGATTTTACAGTTACAGCTGCTTTGTATAATAATTAGAAAATCTGAGATAAATCTGATTTTTTATAATTAATAGCACCTATTATTGAACTATTTGATATATAAATATAAAATGTGGAAAACAATTTCAACTGTATTTGCTCTTTGAAATATGAGCCCTTTATCATTCCAATGTGTTTTGCTACCTGTGTACGATGCTGTGGTATCCAGGAGCGATGTCATCGGATACAGGCTGTAGAAACACACTTGCATACCTACACGCACGAACAAAAAATTGCAAATCACCTCCCAGAAAATAATACACGATTAAACAATGTGATTTGATATCAACTAAAGCTCACCTGTGATTGGCTGCAGCACGCCACACCAGCATGATGGCCTTCTTCCAGATTTTTTGGGCCTGCAAAGCCTCCTGATCCTCACTACACATCGAACTGAAATCCAGACAGAAGAGATTTTTACATTTGCCTTGATATCATGCCCACGTTTGCTCAAATGTGCAAACGCACTACTCACAACTGGGATGAAGCGGGACTGCTGGCGGTGGAGTCTGCGGTGGTGTAGCGTTGCGAGTTAGTGCCATACCCGTCCTCACTCTCGCTGGCTGGTGGGTCGACCTCTGAAAGATATGGGCCCTCCCCGCATTCTTTCATCTCCATCCCTTCATCTGCGTCTACCTCACTCCCTCCATCTTCATCCTTCACCTCCTAGGGTTCCAAAAGAGAGATTAAAATAAAACAGCAGCGTTTGATATTGTTAGAAGTGCATAACTGTTCAGAAGTGCAGTTTTACTATGCCTTCTTAACCCATGCAGCAAATACTAGGGTCAATCCATAGCATAGGGGAAGCAGCATCTCTGATTGTGTGACCATGGAAACCTGGTGGCAGGTTATATTTTTAATGGAATCTCTTTCAATCCCATACCTTTGGGTCTCTCACAGAGGCAGAGCTGTCCTCCGAGTCGAGACAGGGTGTCTCTGCTTCAGGCTGAACCCACTCCTCGCTCTCGCACTTCACCATTGGACTGGGTGTTCTGTTCTCCGTCTGCTCCTCCTCCCTGGCTCCGTCCTCCTCTCCATCCCTCTCTTCGTCCCCTGCTGTCTCAGGTTCATGTGTGGTTCCTGGAACCACTGAAGGTGTGGAATCAGGGTCCCCTGTGGGCATCTCAGACACTGCAGCCTGTCCGACCTCTTCTACCATAACAGATTCTACCACAATAGCTGCCACAGGTGATGAAGAGCTAAGCTGGGGACCGGGGAAAACTCTGGACTCTGGCTCAGATGGTTTAAAGGGCTGGGGTTCCCAGGGGTCCACGAGGGGGTGGACACTGGTCTCATCACACAGAGAAAAAGCAGCCTCCGCTGCAGCCGCATCAAATTCTGCGTCGTCCACCTGAGATGGAGAAGGTGAAAAGAAATGGGCTGAAAAAAGAAGCTGCATTTTGGTGGAAGTGTTAAAAAAAAATAATAAAAAAAGCAGGTAATTTGGCCCCTAAATTTAAAACATCATTAGGGCCAATCTGGGATGTTAATAAACCGTAGTGTAGCATCGACAACATTTGTATTTGCATTGGTGTATCTCTGTTGGTTGTACCTTTTCTTCGATAATGGCTATAATATCTCCCACTGTCGCCAGGTCCAACTCGTCCTCTATGTATGACACAGCCACCATGTCCTCCACCAGCTCACCCTCTCTTCCCACAGTCTGATCCACCCCAGACTGAACAGCCAGCACCGACTCTGTACCCGAACATTCTGCTACTGTAGCACCTAAACACACAAACCAACTTTAATTACATTGTTTTTTCTCCTTGTGTGTTTTGGTGGCTGTGGTGATGCACTGTGCCTTTGGTGGAATTGCAGCAAAAAGCTAACAAAATGCTCATCAAAGTGATATCCATACACGATTTTTGCAATTGTCATGGGCAACAGTTGACTGTGCACGGATGGACAAGCAAAAAAAGAACAGCTTAACCAAAAACATTTATAAAGACATGAAACCAGATTTTAGAATAATGAAAGTCTGGAAAAGTTTGGAAACACCTAAACTTCTATAGTTTTTAAACAACACATGCATGTTCCTTGTCTTTTTAGGCAACAAACGAGGTCATTTAACAGTATGATGATTTACTATGACCAAGCAAATAAACTATGAATAAACTTTACTTTCAGTGAAAAATCTTCCCTTTAGCATGAATAACAGCTTTACACACTCTTGGCACCTGGATAATTTGTTTCTCCACACATTCAGCTAAAATCCTTCGGCATGCCTCTTGTAAAACTTGCCAAAATTGTTCTTCACTTGTTGGAGATTTCTTTCTGACCTTGTGATCCAGTTGATTAAGACCCCAAACCATTAAGCTTCCATCTCCATGTTTGAGTGTGAGGGTGAGGCAGTCTGTTAACATCTTCTACCCTGTTCTCCATCTTACACAAGTTCTTCTATTAAAGCAAATATCATCACATTTGGACTCATCTGTTCACAGAACATTTTTCAAATCATTCACTGTTAGATCCTTGTGTGGTTTTGCCCTATACATAGTTTGTTGTATAGAAACCAGGAACATAGATGTGTCTCAAAAACAATGCAATTTTGACAGCCACTGTATCATGCAAGTTTGTGGTCAGATTAAAGAAATACTCCAGGAACATCTCTGTTACATGGCATTACTATGTGTTTCAAAGTATGCACATTGAAGTACATGTATTGTATACATATAGCAAAATCCATGAATTATATACGTATTTTGCTTACCAATCACTTTATAAAATGACAAAAGAAGAAGAAGCACAGCAGTGAAAGTGTGATAAAGAGTGTGAGAAGCAGAGACCTGTGCTGGGTATAAAGTGGAGTCCAGAAGCAGAAGCAGCTACAGCTGGGGGGTTAGAGGGCTCAGCGCTGGCTGGCATCTGGACTGTGGGAGCACCTTCCAACAAGCGCGATAATGTTGGTGCATCTGACGCGTGCGCACACACACAAATACAGACACGAATAAAGCGCTACAAACACACATACTAAAGCAGCAGATTCACTACTATTAGGCAAATACAATGGACAGGAATATAGTCCAGGCATAGCTGCAAAGCAAAAGATAATTCCAATCCCAGATTTAATCCAATCCCAGTATGTTCTTCAAACAGGAAGGATATTTTTGGAATAATAAAAATTCTAAAATCTAATTCATTTGATGATTTCAGTAATACCTCCATTAATAAATCCTATAAAACATTCAACCACTCATTCATTCAATGCCGTGTCTCCAATAAGTGGCGGAGGAATAAATGTGGTTGCTAAAGTAACACAACAACTGGAGGGCTCGTTAATTATTTATATGCTTCACAGACAAAAAAAATATTGAATGAGTTTATTAGATTCTGTATAATTATCCATTCCTGATAAACATTTTCTCCTCGCATTAAAACATATGAGCCTGGCAAGTGTCTTCGTTTCCTAAGAAACATTTATTCATTGTGAGGAGATGTATTGCAGTGTGCAAGCAAGAGAGTTTAATCGCAAGCAGTCATTAAAAAGAATTTATTATTTTTTTTAAACAGTTTTATAAATATATATGGCTGCCAAATCTATTTGATCTGATTAAATCTGATTTGTCCACTGCCATAGTATTAATTTAGTCTCAAAACACTCGATATTAGGACACATTTAAATTTAAATAGAGCTTGTACTTTTACACTGACAGACAAAGCAAACATAATCTGTAGCGCTGTACACAGAATAACTTCAAGCAAAAAGAATTACTGTTCAATATCTGGTTTAAGTATTGCTTTTTATGTCCCATACATAAATACACAGCATATTTAAAACAGGACTAATTCAATAAGTTAACGAATTATGGAGTATAACACTTGAGATTTTACAGCATTTTCTTCACAGATTAAAAGACATGGACTATTGGGCCTGAATATTTAGTCCTAATGTGAGATTGGTATCTTGGGTGTTTTGGTAGGTGGTTGAATTATAGAATTTGATGGGTAAATAATCGGTTTACGTTATAAACATAAAATAAATCTGAATACTTCGGCTGTTAGAGATTAGTCTCTAACAGTCGCATTCCACTGTCTGAAAGCGCATTGTACAGCGAGATGCCGTGCGGGATGGGGATGAGCGCTTACCTGTCGAGATGTCATGGCTGGCAGAATGAACGGCTGCAGGGACATGTATGTCTACACCATGAGCACCATTACTGAGAGCCACCTCCCCCTCCACCACCTGTACACAACACACAACCTTTATCAAACAACACAACACAATTAAAATGTTATCTATTTCAGACCGCTGCTGCTGTACCAACATCTTTGACATGAGGCACACCAACGAAGTGAAGGTGCACAGATTTTACATCCTCACACATACAGTGGTTTGAAATATCTAAGTACAACTTCCTAACAACCTTAATCTGACAAGCAAAAAATCTGTATTGGGAAAGCTGAAGAAAAATAATAAACCCTAAGGAAACACGCGTGTGAAGCTGTGACGCGGGGAAACGCTGCTCTCTGTGGGTTGACAGTTCTTTACTGAGATGTTGAGATACTTAGCTTCATAAAGAAGCCTACTATGCTCTCCAACTATTATAGGATTCTACCAAAAGGCTTTTCACTAAAAGAAAATGTTGTGAAGCTCACCAGTCTGGGGCTGGCTGAGAGGAGGTTTCCTTTCTTCAGCAGCTCAGAGAGCAAAGGTGAAGGAGGAGGAGTGGCCTTCTGATTTGGGAGTTTCTTCTGTGGGGATTCGTCTATCAAAGCACTCAAGCTTCCATCTTTATGCACTGGGCCTGCAGGCTCAGACACTGGTATGAACACGGGCGCGCCCTGGGCCTGAGCAGGATACAGATTACGATGGCAATAAATAAAAGGTCAAAAGGTTCTGCACTAGCGAATTGGCTGCAACTGATAGAAAGTCATGAGCAGACCCTGGTCTGTTCAGCTCTGTGGTGGGATTAAATTCTTCCTCAGGAAAAATATATAAATATAATATAATGTGCAAAGCAATACCAATTAAGCTCTATAGAAACCTCTAGGGCTGAAATGATTCCTCGAGCAACTCGAATACAAAATAGCATCGAGGCAAAATGAGTTTGGTCATTTTAACTACAGACAGAGCATTGTGTTTCCCTGCGGACCGTTAGTACTGGCGCACCACCCACTAAACTCTGAAGTGCTCTAGACAGTAAAAAAACAAGAGACATAGAAGCCCGTTCTGCCATTAATATAAAAGTTTGCCTAATTCTGACTGTATTTCTTGTAATTCCAACTTTATTTCTGCCAAATCCGAGTTTTTCTTCCTCGCAATTAATGTGGCGCAAACAGGCTTCCTATGCCAAAGAAAACCACAAAGTTTCCAAAGAAAACATCGTACAGTGCTGTTTTTTTTTTTTTTTTTTAGTATTCGGGGTATTTTACTCTTGTACAGTGTTGCTCTTCTCATAAAGAAAAAGTACTTCTTACCCAATTAATCTCAGTAATTGGTAGAATACGCGATTACTAAAATAATCAACAGCTACAGCCTGAGAAACCGCTAGAAAGGGGTGTGGACTCACCATAGGACTAGAACAGGACTCGTCTATGATTGGCTGAGGGGTGTCCGGTTGTGGGAGGTCCATGCTGGGTGACCCCACCCCTAGTGGAGAGCGGACAGTGATGCTCGGGTGCCTCTTAGTGTTTTTAGCAGCTTGTCGTGCTGAAGAAATAAAAAGGAAAATTTTTTAGTATCATGTCCTTTTTTTTTTTCTATCTTCATTCGATATAAAATTCTTCTGCACTTACCCTGATAGGCCGACTCTGTGGCTCTCCTCTTCTGCTCGGCCTCCTCCTCCTCCTGCTTCTTTTTTCTGTCAGATTCATTCACACACAATAGTATGAATGTGTAACACAAACTTTTACCAACAAACAACTTATACACCAGAGGCCCATGGGTACAGGAGTTCAATAACGTATGATATGTACTGTAACTTATATTACATGTATTTGTGCTCTTGTGCAGCAAAACTACATACTTTATCAACACATTACCATATACTTCGGTGAATTATTCCTACAGAGGATATTCTCTTATACACTGCCAGGAGCATGGCACTTACTGTTCAATCTCTCCCCACAGCTCTTCGAGTTTGGAGTCCATGTGTCCTGCCTGAATCAAATCCACCTCTTTCTTTAGTTTCCTACAGGCAACACAAACAAACAGAAAGTTCAATAAAACCAGTCTTTACATACTCGTCGATTAAAAAGTGAATATATTAAGGAAAAATAAAAAGACTAATAAAAATAAAGTGTGACACTGTGAACACCCTGAAATAAATTATTTTCCAATAACAGCATGCAAAGGTCAGGTCAAGCACCTGTATTTTTCCTGAGTGTCTTTAAGGAGTCTTTTGAGCTCGTCTATTCTCTCCACTGTAAGTCTTCGCACGATCACGTCTTCGATGGTCTCTACCACTTCTCCCTTTTCGCCACGTTTCCGTCTGAGGAACATCAAAACAAACTGTTAGGGGTGTAACGATACACAAAATTCACGGTACGATACGGTTTTTAAGTCACGGTTCGGTTCAATTATGGTACAGTTGGGCGGAAGAAATCAAAACATAAAATTGCTTGCTGCTTTTTTATTGATGCAGTTTATTATTATTAACATTTGTTGAATAATAGTTTAAATTTTTGAACAACTGTAAAAAAAAAAATACCTATTTGATTAAATAAATATTTTGGGAAAAAAAATATATATAAAAATTATCAAATAAATCTAATTAATGCAATACACTTTTTATCATATTGATTAAATTGCCACAAATTAAATTAATTAAATTGATGGAAAAATTTATTTAAATAGTTCACATTTGTTAGACCCCATTTGGGTAACACAGATGTGTGTAAAAGTGGGTGTTTTACATTTAATATAAAATTTTCTAAAAGATATGTTCCACTTATTTCAACATGCCTTAACAAATGTTTTCCACTTAATACGTTCGTGACAGAACTCGGATTTTAACTTGGATGTTCCGAAAATAAAAAAGGATTGCATTTGGTACACATGTGCAGTGAAACCGAAAGCCCTGTTCTGAAACGGTTCGGTGCAAATGTGTAATTGTTTTACACTTGTGTAATAATTCTCATTGGTCCAAGACAAAATAAGCTAAACCTTACTGTAGGCAAATAGAAACTAATTTCTAATATCGTTACTATCTGTATGCATCTGACTTGGACATTATGCTGTTTGTGACACCTACTTTGGGGCCTCTGTGGTCTCCAGCAGCTCTGAATACTGGGAAGCGCAGTGCTGTGTTCACAGAGAAGCAATTCATGTTAATCGTGAGAGTCAATGTTTGAAGGAACATATACGTTAAACAATGCCCTGCCTGGGACTTTATGAAGTTTAAATACCTTTTGAGAAAACCAGTCTGGAGGGCGGCCTGGCTCAGAGAAAGGTTTGATGGCCCTGCTGACTGATACCCTGTAAGAAGGAGAGTAAAAGAACTCAAGGCATGCTGATACACAAACACAAAAAATTATTCATGACCGAGCTTGTGGCAAAAGTGGTGAAGAAAAACTCCCTGAGATGGTATGAGGATGAAACCTTGAGAGGAACAAGACTCATACAGGAGCCCATGCTCATCCTGATTACACTGAATGTCATTTTTGAGGTTATCAACCTTTCACTGATGGAGACTTGAGTGCAAAATTGTTTGTGAAGAGTGCAGCCCTAAGCCACGTCCAAATATATCGTCACGGTACTTGGATCTTTAGAATCTTCATGCGGACAGGATAATATTAATACAGACAGGTACATACAGATACATTTGTAAATTACCCAAAAAGCATAATTATCATGTTAAATGTTATAAAGTGTTTTCCTGAGAGCATGCTGCTTTTTTCAAACATCTTATATATGTATTGTATTCATTTCCAGTTCGATAAGAGTTTTCTAGGAATACTGCTGATCATAAATCTCTCACACTCTTCTCTCAAACTTTTATGATTCATTTATGGAGTTTAAATAAATAAAACTGAAATGTATAGGTTATATCTGATGCAAGCTTCACTTTCTATCATTTCCCCTCCGTCCCAAATATTGCAAGACTTCACCGTATTGTTCTCTACGGTTAAAAGAAACTGATTGATATGTTCGCTTTCTCCCACATTGATTACTGTTACATACTTCAAGCAGCTAGAAATGCCACGTTACATTTTATTCGAAAACAGCATTTACTGTAAGAACTCTGAGCTTATAAATGCTGCCAGGAATGTTTTATTACCCTCCTGTTGTACTGTACATAAAAATTAAGGTGTATCACAAAGGGTTCTCAAATTTGACTGCATGTGTTATGTTCATGGTCTGTTCCACTTCTCATTTAAGAGTTTTTGACAGTTAATGCTGCGTCCAAAAAGATTATCATTTGGTATCGTCAGCTGCTGATGTGAATAACAGTAATCAATTTAATTTGTTTTTTACCATACAGAATAATAGGATGAACTCTTGCACTATTTCGGATGGAGATGAAAGGATAGAAAGTGAATGCTGCATCAGTTTTAACGCTGAAACCCATATTGAAACTAATAGATAAGGTGACCCTTTGCCTAAAGTACATCTGAGACCTCATAAAGTGGACGTACTGTCGGATCTGTAATCTAAAAAAAACAATCCAGATTTAATCCTGAATTTCAGGATAGAAGAAATGTGCTTGATGTCGTTTCTCACCAGTTCTGATCTCCACTCCTCATCACTGAGGAAGCCAGGCAAAGCTTCTCCCGGATGGACCATGGCTCGGTTGGCCCAAGGGACAGCATCTTATGTTCTAGATAAACAAAAAACAATATATATATATATATATATATATATATATATATATATATATATATATATATATACACACATACACACATACATCACTGTTACTCACATACATTCTTAACATATAGTTTACCAATGAGAGTTAATTTTCAAAAGCTGATCTCGAATAGCTCTCAAATCCCTACAAAAGCTCGCTACTAATAGAATTAGTATTAGTGTCCTAATACACATAAACTACATCTTCAGTTAAAATATTACTCAATATTAGCATACATTAGCTACGCCAGCTCTTAATATCCGTTGTTAGCTAAACAAGCAAGCAAACAAACACAATGACAAAATAAGTATATAAACCTTATTTAATACACATTACACTCGAACAAACTGTGTTAAATTCACTTATTTCTTAGATTCCCGTCTGACTAGCTAGCTTTTTGTTAGCTAGCCTCACGCTAGCTAGCTCGTCTTTATTTTAGCATGTCTGACTGCAGGTCGGAAATAAAAACCCAGTGCGCTTCAAGATTTAATGTCTGCTCCCTCATGTGTATTATCCGATGATGCACAGATTTCCAGCGTAACATATTTATCGTCACTTACTCCCGACTCCGGTGGACATATCGGCTGCTAGCTGATGTTACTAGCTAACTCTGTTTACACCGCTTTCTGTGTCTCTGTCTGTGCTTCCGGCACACTTCCGTCTTCCACTCTGTAGGAGCGCCGACTTAAAGTTAAGACGTATTTTGAATATGAGTCTTCCACTAGGGGGATTAGCTCAAATGGTAGAGCGCTCGCTTAGCATGCGAGAGGTAGCGGGATCGATGCCCGCATCCTCCACTCGCCCTTTTTCTTTGACGTTATTATTATTATTATTATTATTATTATTATTATTATTATTAATAAACGTATAATATATTTAATATAATAATCGTGATTAAAAGTAATAATTTTAATTAATTGTTATTATCCTCCATCCGTTTCTCTCCACTCATTTTACCTCTATTCTATTTTGAATAAAAACTAAATTATAATTAAACAGCAAATTCTCAAAACAAATCCCATCTACAAGTATGAAATATGAAGGAGCAGCAAGCTGTAGCACATCATTTGATAATATATATATATATATATATATATACAGGGAGTGCAGAATTATTAGGCAAATGAGTATTTTGACCACATCATCCTCGTTATGCATGTTGTCTTACTCCAAGCTGTATAGGCTGGAAAGCCTACTACCAATTAAGCATATTAGGTGATGTGCATCTCTGTAATGAGAAGGGGTGTGGTCTAATGACATCAACACCCTATATCAGGTGTGCATAATTATTAGGCAACTTCCTTTCCTTTGGCAAAATGGGTCAAAAGAAGGACTTGACAGGCTCAGAAAAGTCAAAAATAGTGAGATATATTGCAGAGGGATGCAGCAGTCTTAAAATAGCCAAGCTTCTGAAGCGTGATCATCGAACAATCAAGCGTTTCATTCAAAATAGTCGACAGGGTCGCAAGAAGCGTGTGGAAAACCAAGGCGCAAAATAACTGCCCGTGAACTGAGAAAAGTCAAGCGTGCAGCTGCCAAGATGCCACTTGCCACCAGTTTGGCCATATTTCAGAGCTGCAACATCACTGAGTGCCCAAAAGCACAAGGTGTGCAATACTCAGAGACATGGCCAAGGTAAGAAAGGCAGAAAGTCGACCACCACTGAACAAGACACACAAGCTGAAACGTCAAGACTGGGCCAAGAAATATCTCAAGACTGATTTTTCTAAGGTTTTATGGACTGATGAAATGAGAGTGAGTCTTGATGGGCCAGATGGATGGGCCCGTGGCTGGATTGGTAAAGGGCAGAGAGCTCCAGTCCGACTCAGACGCCAGCAAGGTGGAGGTGGAGTACTGGTTTGGGCTGGTATCATCAAAGATGAGCTTGTGGGGCCTTTTCGGGTTGAGGATGGAGTCAAGCTGAACTCCCAGTCCTACTGCCAGTTTCTGGAAGACACCTTCTTCAAGCAGTGGTACAGGAAGAAGTCTGCATCCTTCAAGAAAAACATGATTTTCATGCAGGACAATGCTCCATCACACACGCCCAAGTACTCCACAGCGTGGCTGGCAAGAAAGGGTATAAAAGAAGAAAATCTAATGATATGGCCTCCTTGTTCACCTGATCTGAACCCCATTGAGAACCTGTGGTCCATCATCAAATGTGCGATTTACAAGGAGGAAAACAGTACACCTCTCTGAACAGTGTCTGGGAGGTTGTGGTTGCTGCTGCACGCAATGTTGATGGTGAACAGATCAAAACACTGACAGAATCCATGGATGGCAGGCTTTTGAGTGTCCTTGCAAAGAAAGGTGGCTATATTGGTCACTGATTTGTTTTTGTTTGGTTTTGAATGTCAGAAATGTATATTTGTGAATGTTGAGATGTTATATTGGTTTCACTGGTAAAATAAATAATTGAAATGGGTATGAATTTGTTTTTGTTGTTGCCTAATAATTATGCACAGTAATAGTCACCTGCACACACAGATATCCCCCTAAAATAGCTAAAACTAAAAACTACTTCCAAAAATATTCAGCTTTGATATTAATGAGTTTTTTGTGTTCATTGAGAACATGGTTGTTGTTCAAATTAAATCCTCAAATAAAATTAATCCTCAAAAATACAACTTGCCTAATAATTCTGCACTCCCTGTGTATATATATATATATCAATTTTAAGAAATATTCTGTTTTTCCTCCTTAACTTGCAAATGCAAACGTGTCCATTTAATGGTTAATTTATAACATTATATATTACAGTTCTTCTCAGTTGCTTTGGAGCATTTTTCGAATCATCCTTAATATTTGCAAACCAGAAACACGCACACCTGATCGGTGTATATCTACTACTGTGCTGTTCTTGCATGTACAGATGCCGTTTTACAGGCAGCCTAACTTAAAAATGTACAGAAAATAAAAAATGATTAAATAACTAAAAACATATTCATATAACTAGATCTAAAGTATATATCTAAAAAGGCCTCAAATGGAAACAATATCATTAATTCACTTAAATGAGATCATCAGATGACAACTCATTTTACTTAGAGCTTCCACTAGGGGGCTCCAAATCAATACCAACTACATGTACTTCTACAACTAATACTACTAATACAGTTCATTGTAATATGTACAGCAAACAATTCCTTACAAAATACAATGAAATTTTAGACATGAATTATAGACACCTGATGGAAAGAAATACAAAATACATAAATGAATACATTGCAAATGCAAGAAACAAAAGTATGTGCACGTATATATAAAAGTGTAAAGTATGTAAATTGGTATATTGCTGAAAGATGTTTGTCTGTTTATATGAATAAATATGGGTATGAGTATTAACACTGATGCTCCTAATTAAGATGAATTTATGTGTATTCAACACAAAAAGCGAAAAGCAGATTGGAGGATGCGGGCATCGATCCCGATACCTCTCGCATGCTAAGCGAGCGCTCTACCATTTGAGCTAATCCCCCTAGTGGAAGGAAAGGGGCGCAGTGAGTGCAGTGAGTGCTCTTATTTAGAAGGGACTAGTGACTGACACGTTACAGTTTTTCTCAGTTGCTTTGGAGCGTTTCTCAGATCAGAAATTAAATTCTTAAAACTAATTGTTCAACCTCCAGGTCCTTCAGTCATTTGTGCTCATCATAAGAGCATTTCTCGTTGCTTTGATCAAATTGCGAATGCTTTTGTACGTTCATTTACACTTTTTCTCAGTTACTTTGGAGTATTTCTCGAATCATCCTTAATATAATTCCTTATTAACAGGAGTGAACATTGTAATTAAACAACATGTAAACAAAATGGTTTTTTTTTGGAAAGAACAATACCAGAAGTCAAAAAACGTGCACAAACAAGATCATCAAAATGTTTAGTCGTGTTGTCAATATGATGGTTCACAGTTTCAGGATTTCTTGCTATAAACTACGGTTTGGATCACAGTGATTGAAAATGCACAAAGCTGAATTTCTTCTGTTTGGCATCTATGAATTTCAGCAGCACAAATTTATTTAGGATTCGAGAAATACCCCAAAGCAACTGAGAAAAACTGTAATAGTCTAGTCCCTTCTACATGAGAGCACTCACTGCACTCACTACGCCCATTTGTCTCAGCAGGGGGATTAGCTCAAATGGTAGAGCGCTCGCTTAGCATGCGAGAGGTAGCGGGATCGATGCCCGCATCCTCCAATTGGCTTTTTCCAAAGTTTGTTGAGAAGTCTGACGGCTTGAGGGAAGAAACTGTTGCACGGTTTGGATGTGACGCCTCAAATACTTCAGAACCGCTTCCCTGTTGGCAGGAGGGTAAAGAATGTGTGTGACGGGTCTGTGGGGTCATTCACAATGCTGTTTTGCGGATGCAGTGTGTGGTGTAAATGTCCATGATAGAGGGGAGAAAGATGCCGATGATCTTCCCAGCCGTCCTCACTATCCTCTGTAGGGTCTTGCGATCCGAGACGGTGCAGTTCATCTCTCAAAAGTAAGTATTCGTGTCAATAAACACCTCATTACCATCAGAATGAAAAGTCACTTTGTTATTGTTCACAATCAAGATAATCAAAATCTTTGCTGTCAGTCATGCTGTCAGTTTGATGGTGCACAGTTTCAGTATTTCTTGAAATAAACTACGATTGGATCACAAAGAATGAAAATGCACAAAATTTGACTTCCTTCTGTTTGGAATCTATTGATTTTAGCATCACAGATGTATTTACACTTTTTCTTAAATGCTTTGGAGCGTTTCTCAGATCAGAAATGAAATTCTCAAAACCCCTTGTTCAACCTCCACATCATTTAGTCATTTGTGCAGATCATATAAACAATTCTCGTTGCTTAGATTAAATTGCAAATGCTTTTTTACATTCATTTACTTGATTGTTTACAAGTGTCTGCTGTTACATTATCATTAGTTTATGTACATGTTGATCAAAATATATTATACAGGTTTCACCTGAATAGCCTTCTTCCTCTTCTTCTTCTTCTTTCGGCTGCTCCCATTAGGGGTCGCCACAGCGGATCATCCGTCTTCTTAATACTTTCTCCTCTACATCTGCCTCTTTCATTCACACCAACTACCTGCATGTCTTCCATCACCACATCCATGAACCTCCTCCTTGGCCTTCCTGGTGGCTCCATCCATTCTTCTACCAATATAACTCATGTCCCTCCTCTGCACATGTCCAAACCATCTCAATCTCACCTCCCTAACCTTGTCACCAAAACGTCCTACATGGGCTGTCCCTCTAATAAACTTATTTCTAATCTTGTTCATCCTCATCACTCCCATCGAAAACTTTAACATCTTCAGCTCTGCTACCTCCAGCTCCGCCACCTGCCTTTCACTCAGTGACACTGTCTCTAATCCATACAACATCGCAGGTCTTACCACAGTCCTATAAACTTTCCCTTTCATTCTTGCAGATACCCTACTATCACAAATCACTCCTGTCACTCTTCTCCACCCACTCCACCCTGCCTGCACGCTTTTCTTCACTTTCCTAACACACTCTCCATTACTATGCACTGTTGACCCCAGGTACCTAAACTCCTTCACCTTTTCCGCCTCTTCTCCCTGCAACCGCACCACTCCACTGCCCTTCCTCTTATTCACACACATGTACTCTGTCTTACTAATACTGACTTTCATTCCCCTTCTCTTCACTGCATACCTCCACCTCTCCAGGCTCTTCCGACCTTCACGTTGAACCAGTCTGTCGTTCCTACTGCACACTTCACTGCTGTCACACTGTCCTCCTTTCTCTAAATCCACAAATACACAATGCAGTTCCTTCTGTCCTTTTCTATACTTCTCCATCAACATTCCCAAAGCAAATAAGGCATCTGTGGTGCTCTTCCTCTGCATTAAATCATACTGCTGCTCACAGATGGTCACCTCTTCTCTCAGTCTGGCTTCCACTACTCTTTCCCATAACTTCATGGTGTGACTGATCAGCTTAATTCCCCTGTAGTTACTGCAGGTCTGCACATCTCCCTTATTCTTAAAGATCTTTATTCCTCAGGCATCTTCTCACCTTTCAGAATCTTGTTAAACAATCTGGCTAAAAACTCAACTGCCATCTCTCCTAAACATCTCCATGCTTCTACCGGTATGTCATCTGGTCCAACCGACTTTCCACTCTTCATCCTCTTAATCGCTGCTCTCACTTCTTCCTTACTAATCCTATCCACTTCCTTCTTCACCAACCCCACACCACCCAACCTTTTCTTGCTCTCATTTTCCTCATTCATCAGCTGCTCAAAATACTCCCTCCACCTTCTCAACACACACTCCTCACTAGTCAACACATTTCCAACTCCATCCAATATTGCTCTAACTTGCAGCACATCCTTCCCAGCTCGGTCTCTCTGCCTGGCCATTTGGTACAAATCCTTTTCTCCTTCCTTAGAGTCCAACCTCTCATACAGCTCCTCATATGCCTTTTCCTTGGCTTTCACCACATCCCTCTTTACCTGCTGCCGCATCTCCTTGTACTCCTGCCTACTTTTCTCATCATTCTGTCGATCCCAGTTCTGTTTTGCCAACCTCTTTCTCCTTATGCTCTCCTGCACTTCCTCATTCCACCACCACGTTTTTTTGTCTACCTTTCTATTTCCAGATGTCACACCAAGTACTTTTATAGCTGCCTCCCTCATCACTCCTGCATTAGTTGCCCAATCATCCAGCACCTCTTCACCACCACAGAGCCCCTGTCTGACCTCTTCCCTGAACCGCACACTACAGTCTACCTTCTTCAGTTTCCACCATCTTATTCTTCTCTTAGTCCTCACTCTCATCCTCTTCTTCTTCACCTCCAAAACCAACCTACAGACCACCATCCGATGCTGTCTAGCTACACTGTCCCCTGCCAACACCTTACAGTCTCCAATCTCTTTCAGGTTGCATCTCCTACATAGAACTTAGTCCACCTGTGTGCACCTTCCTCCACTATTATACGTCAACCTATCATCCTCCTTCTTCTTAAAATACGTATTCACCACTGCCATTTCCATCCTTTTAGCAAAATCTACCAGCATCTGCCCTTCCACATTCCTCTCTTTAAAACCATACCTACCCATCACCTCCTCATCACCTCTGTTCCCTTCACCTAAATGCCTATTAAAGTCTGCCCTAATTTTCACCTGAATAGCCTTAACCCCAAAACATCTCAGCATCAGTTAATTTTATAAGTCATTACATAAATCATTGAATACAAAATGGTTAAACCAGTTGTCATAATCTGTCAAACTCAGATCTGCAGAGAGGAAGTGGAAGAAATCACTACTCGATGTAGACCTTGCATCTTACTGCACACTCCTGACCAAATTTTCTTTGGATGTGACTTCTGCTAAAACTGCCTTCTACAAGGAAATGCTTGAGGCCTCTGCACAAGATCCTCATAAGCTCCCTGCCACACCTGCTCCATTCTCCCTGACTGCTAATGACTTTGCCCCCTTCTATGATAAAAAGATTAAGAAAAATCTGCCAGACCTTCACTTTCTCCCCAACAATGACTACACAACACAGCCAGCAATCCATACGTCTCTGTCAAGCTTCTCAATCTTAACAGAAGATGAGACACTGCAAGTCATCCAATCTTGCAATCCCACCACCTGTCCTCTGGATCCAATCCCTTCAACTATGCTTCAGACCATCACACAAAATCTCCTGCCCTTCATCTCCACAATCATCAATGGGTCATCAACATCTGGCTATGTACCAACTACCTTCAAGCATGCAAGAGTCATTCCCATCTTGTAGAAACCTGCTCTGGATCCATCAGACATCAACAACTACAGACCGGTATCACTTCTCTCCTTTCTTTCTAAACTGTTTTTACCCAACTGTCTGTCTATCTCTCACAGAACAACCTCCATGATCCGAACCAGTCTGGGTTCAAAGCGGCATATTCCACATAGACAACCCTCTTGGCTGTTTCGGAGAAACTGCATGCTGTTCGGTCAGCCAAGCTGTCATCTCTACTTATCTTCCTGGTCCTTTCAGCAGCATTTGACACAGTCAACCACAAGACTCTTTTGTAACCCCCTCAAGAGCCTCTGTATTTGCGAAACAGCATGGGAATAATTTGCTAACATGGAACATGTAACATGGAGAAGATCCACATCTGCCCCATGCAGACTCACCACTGGTGTCCCACAAGGCTCGGTACTTGGTCCACTCCTTTTCTCCCTCTATACCCACTCCATTGGTGAAGTCATATCCTCACAGGTTTTCTTACCACTGCTATGCAGATGACACTCAACTAATCTTTTCTTTCCCTCCATCAGATACCACAGTTTCCGCTCGGATCTCGGCATGCTTGACAGACATATCTTCGTGGATAAGTGCTCACCAACTAAAACTCAACCCCAGCCAAAGCGAACTGCTGGTCAGCCCAGGTGATTCACCTCCAGGTCAAGATCTCCAAAAAACACTTCATGACTTTCTGCTCTCCCCTTCAGCCACTGCTCGTAACCTTGGGGTAACTATGGACAATGAACTATCCTTTTTCCCACATGTCGCTAATGTGGTTCGCTCCTGTAGATTTCTTCTCTACAACATCCGAAGGATTCAGCCATTTCTGTCCACACAGGCTGCCCAGGTGCTAGTTTAGTCTCTTGTCATTTCAAGACTCAACTACTGCAACTCTCTGCTGGCAGGTCTTCCCCTGAACGCTATTTGTCCACTTCAAATGATCCAAAACGCAGCTGCACGACTTGTGTTCAATCTGCCCAAGTTCTCCCACCCCACCCCACTGCTGCGCTCCCTTCACTGGCTTCCAGTAGCTGCACGTATCAGATTCAAAACACTGATGCTTGCCTACAAGGCCAAAAATAGACCAGCACCATCTTACCTCAGAGACCTCATCACATCTCGCACTGCACCACACTGTCTGAGATCCTCCAGCACTGCTTGACTGGTACCACCTTCTCTCAAAATGAGAGGTAAGTATACGTTAAGGCTCTTCTCTGTTCTGGCACCGAGGTGGTGGAATGAACTTCCCCTAGATGTCTGTACAGCAGAGTCCCTGACTATCTTCAAGCGACGATTGAAGACCTACCTCTTCCTGAAACACTTAAATTAGCACTTTCCAAGTTTGCTTTATATTTCCAAGTTTGAGTTATATTTATATTAAGTTTGTAATCTGGCGTACCAGTGTAGATTTATAATTGCTAGAGACTCAAAGCACTTTTGTACATTGTTCTGGATAAAGGCGTCTGCTAAATGCCGCAAATGTAAATGTAATGTAAAAAGCTTAAAATTCTATGAACATTTTTTTGTTAAATGTTTCTTGAATTAATCAGTTGTGCAGATGAATCTTGAATTTCACTAATGAAGGCGAGTGAACGGGCTTCAGATCAACCAATGATCAACTAGTTCTCTAAAGCAGTCAAACGGTGAATCTTGTGAATCTTCATTTGACAACAGAGCAAAACAGAATTACAAATTCTGAAAATAGATGAACAACCAAACAAACGAAAACTATTACAGTACAGTATAAGTGTGAATCCTGTCCGGTCTCATGCAATCAATATAAATCAATTAGGCAATCAAATAAATAAATTTGTGCTGCTGAAATTCATAGATGCCAAACAGAAGAAATTCACCTTTGTGCATTTTCAATCACTGTGATCCAAACCGTAGTTTATAGCATGAAATCCTGAAACTGTGAACCACAACATACACAACATACTGACAACACTACTAAATATTTTGATGATCATGTTTGTAAACAATGACAAATGGACTTTTCATTATGATAGTAATGAGATGTTTATTGACACGAATACTTACTTTTGAGAGATGAACTGCACCGTCTCGGATCGCAAGAACCTACAGAGGATAATAAGGATGGCTGAGAAGATCATCGGCATCTTTCTGCCCTCTATCATAGACATTTACACCACACACTGCATCCGCAAAACCAACGGCATTGTGGACGACCCCACAGACCCGTCACACACACTCTTCACCCTCCTGCCAACGGGGAAGAGGTTTCGAAGAATTTGAGGCATCACATCAAAACTGTGCAACAGTTTCTTCCCTCAAGCCGTCAGGCTTCTCAACAAACTTTGGATTTGGAAAAAGCACATTGGAGGATGCGGGCATCGATCCCGCTACCTCTCGCATGCTAAGCGAGCGCTCTACCATTTGAGCTAATCCCCCTGCTGAAACAAATGTGCATAGTGAGTGCAGTGAGTGCTCTCATATAGAAGGGACTAGTGACTGACACATTACAGTTTTTCTCAGTTGCTTTGGGGTATTTCTCGAATCATAAATAAATTTGTGCTGCTGAAATTCATAGATACCAAACAGAAGAAATTCAGCTTTGTGCATTTTCAATCACTGTGATCTAAACCGTAGTTTGTAGCAAGAAATCCTGAAACTGTGAACCATCATACTGACAACACGACTTAACATTTTGATGATCATGTTTGTGAACAACAACAAACAGACTTTTCATTATGATAGTAATGAGATGTTTATTGACACAAATACTTAATTTTGAGAGATGAACTGCACCGTCTCGGATCGCAACACCCTACAGAGGATAGTGAGGACGGCTGAGAAGATCATCGGCATCTTTCTGCCCTCTATCATGGACATTTACACCACAAACTGCATCCGCAACACCAAGAGCATTGTGAATGACCCCACAGACCCGTCACACACACTCTTCACCCTCCTGCCAACAGGGAAGCGGTTCTGAAGCATTTGAGGCGTCACATCCAAACTGTGCAACAGTTTCTTCCCTCAAGCCGTCAGGCTTCTCAACAAACTTTGGAAAAAGCACATTGGAGGATGCGGGCATCGATCCCGCTACCTCTCGCATGCTAAGCGAGCGCTCTACCATTTGAGCTAATCCCCCTGCTGAAACAAATGTGCATAGTGAGTGCAGTGAGTGCTCTCATATAGAAGGGACTAGTGACTGACACATTACAGTTTTTCTCAGTTGCTTTGGGGTATTTCTCGAATCATAAATAAATTTGTGCTGCTGAAATTCATAGATACCAAACAGAAGAAATTCAGCTTTGTGCATTTTCAATCACTGTGATCTAAACCGTAGTTTGTAGCAAGAAATCCTGAAACTGTGAACCATCATACTGACAACACGACTTAACATTTTGATGATCATGTTTGTGAACAACAACAAACAGACTTTTCATTATGATAGTAATGAGATGTTTATTGACACGAATACTTACTTTTGAGAGATGAACTGCACCGTCTCGGATCGCAAGACCCTACAGAGGATAGTAAGGACGGCTCGGAAGATCATCTGCATCTTTCTCCCCTCTATCATGGACATTTACACCACACACTGCATCCGCAAAACCAACAGCATTGTGAATGACCCCACAGACCCGTCACACACATTCTTCACCCTCCTGCCAACAGGGAAGCGGTTCCGAAGTATTTGAGGCGTCACATACAAACCGTGCAACAGTTTCTTCCCTCAAGCCGTCAGGTTTCTCAACAAACTTTGGAAAAAGCCAATTGGAGGATGCGGGCATCGATCCCGCTACCTCTCGCATGCTAAGCGAGCGCTCTACCATTTGAGCTAATCCCCCTGCTGAGATAAATGGGCGTAGTGGGTGTATTGAGTGCTCTCATGTAGAAGGGACTAGCCAATTACAGTTATTCTCAGTTGCTTTGGGGTATTTCTCGAATCCTAAATAAATTTGTGCTGCTGAAATTCATAGAGCTAATCCCCCTGCTGAGATAAATGGGCGTAGTGAGTGTATTGAGTGCTCTCATGTAGAAGGGACTAGCCAATTACAGTTATTCTCAGTTGCTTTGGGGTATTTCTCGAATCCTAAATAAATTTGTGCTGCTGAAATTCATAGATGCCAAACAAAAGAAATTCAGCCTTGTGCATTTTCAATCACTGTAATCCAAACCGTAGTTTATAGCAAGAAATCCTGAAACTGTGAACCATCATATTGACAACACGACTAAACATTTTGATGTTTGTGCACGTTTTTTGACTTCTGGTATTGTTTTTTCCAAAAAAAAAACCATTTTGTTTACATGTTGTTCAATTACAATGTTCACTCCTGTTAATAAGGAATTATATCAAGGATGATTCGAGAAATACTCCAAAGTAACTGAGAAAAAGTGTAAATGAATGTACAAAAGCATTCGCAATTTGATCAAAGCAACGAGAAATGCTCTTATGATGAGCACAAATGACTGAAGGACCTGGAGGTTGAACAATTAGTTTTAAGAATTTAATTTCTGATCTGAGAAACGCTCCAAAGCAACTGAGAAAAACTGTAACGTGTCAGTCACTAGTCCCTTCTAAATGAGAGCACTCACTGCACTCACTGCGCCCCTTTCCTTCCACTAGGGGGATTAGCTCAAATGGTAGAGCGCTCGCTTAGCATGCGAGAGGTAGCGGGATCGATGCCCGCATCCTCCAATCTGCCTTTTGTGTTGAATACACACAAACTCATCTTCATTAGAAGCATCAGTGTTAATACTCATACCCATATTTATTCATATAAACAGCCAAATATTTATCAGCAATTTATCAACTTACTTTACACTTTCATATATACGTGCACATACTTTTGCTTCTTGCATTTGCACCGTAGTAATTTATGTATTTTGTATTTCTTTCCATCAGGTGCCTATATGTCATATGAGGATTCACAGTAAGAATTTCATTGTATGGTGTAACGAATTGTTTGCTGGACATATTACAATGAACATTATTAGTAGTAGAAGTACACGTTGTTTGTCACTTGTATAGATTTGGAGCCCCCTAGTGGAAGCTCTAAGTAAACTGAGTTGTCATCATATTGTTTCCATTTGAGGCCTTTTCAGATGTAGTTATTGGATATTTTTTTATTTTCTGTACATTAGGCTGTTAGGCTTCCTGTAAAAAGGCATTTGTACATGCAAGAACAGCACAGTAGTAGATATACACCGATCAGGCGTGTGCGTATGTTTGTGTGCATGTGCCTATGTGTGTGTGTGTGTGTGTGTGTGTGTGTGTTTATTAATCTGGCCAGTAGATGGCGACATTGGTTTGATTATAGACCACACTTATACAATGAGTCTATAGCACACGGAAAACCGGAGAGACACTCGTACAGAAACTTGTATGTAAAACAAAATTCTCAATTTTTGTACAGAATTTAAACACAATCTCAAAACCAGGACTATACTCTACAGTACTAGTAAGGTACAGTAGTTCGCGGCCCCTCACCAGTAGGGGGATTAGCTCAAATGGTAGAGCGCTCGCTTAGCATGCGAGAGGTAGCGGGATCGATGCCCGCATCCTCCAAGGAAATATTTTCATTTATGAACAAATGCAAGAAACAGAAGTGTGTGGTAATGTATGAAATGTGCAGTGAAAACATCATCCAAATTCCTGCAGAGGTCCATATTGTCATTCTCATTGAAAAGTAGTTTACTCAACATATTTATGAACATATTTATGATTTGCTATCTTTGGTCCTTTAGTCTAAAACATGAAAAATAGAATATTTATATATTATTTAATGCAACATGTTTATATTTTCACTTGCTATACTTTGTATAAAAAGTATTTTCACATGTCTGTTTGTTAAGGATACAATAATATTCTAAGACAACAATTAAACAATAAAAAAAAAATATATATATATATATTTAGTTGTGGTCTACCTAATCACTTTAATGCCATTCAATTTTCACACAACTTTCACTGTTCACTTTTGTAACATTTACACTGTAAATTTAATTTACTGACAGTCTGATAATGTATCAGCAATATTTATATATTTGTTCATATTCAATATATTTGTTCAATATTTGTTCATACAAAATACATTATACTGCACTACACATCACACCCCGATTGTAACTGTACACACTGTATCTGTTTCTTCATATACGGTGCATCTATATATATGTATTCAAAAAATCTATCTATCTATCTATCTATCTATCTATCTATCTATCTATCTATCTATCTATCTATCTATCTATCTATCTATCTATCTATCTATCTATCTATCTATCTATCTATCTAAGATCTCAAGAAACAATCAAATAAAAAAAAACAAATATATACACAGGTGAGATCACAATCAACAGATAAACAAGTAATGTCACAGTGAATAAAAAAGGTTATCACAAATACCATTTAAACAGGTGGCACTAAATAGATAAACAAATGGTTGACATCACAATACCCTACAGAGTGTTACAGTTTTTAAAATGAATGGAGACAAGGTGAAGGAGGCTCGATTGAGATGGTTTGGACATGTGCAGAGGAGGGACATGGGGTATATCGGTAGGAGAATGCTGAGGATGGAGCCAGCAGGAGGGAGGAAAAGGGGAAGGCCAAAGAGGAGGTTTATGGATGTGGTGAGGGAAGACATGTAGGTGGTTGGGGTGAAAGAGTCAGATGTAGAGGGCAGGGGGGTATGGAGACAGATGATCCATTGTAGCGACCCCTAATGGGAGAAGAAGAAGAAGAAGAACTAAGGATTTTGAGAAAAGTAGAGGCTTTTGCAAGAAATCCAATGTGTTGTGCTGTTTGTACAAATTGTTTTGAGAAATGCACTTTCTGGTTTGCAAATATTAAGAATGATTCGAGAAATGCTCCAAAGCAGCTGAGAAAAATTGTAATATCCACTGAGCACACACACACACATGTGCACACACGTGCACACACAGTGTGAACCTAAGATGTCTAAAACAAATTATGAATAAATAATAAATGAACAAAAACTTCAGAATAAACACTTGGAATCAGAATTTTCTATAATTAAAAACATTCAGCAAGAACACTACAGCAAATAACATCCATAACACTCACACATGTACACACACACAAATGTAAGTTTTGATTTTATGTGGTAATCCATGAATTAAACAGCACTCAAACTAATCCCATACACAAGTATGAATTATGAAGGAGCAGCAAGCTATAGCACATAATTTGATAAAAAAAAATAGATATAAATAAAAAATAAATACACTTCTCAAGTGATTTTTTTAACATTCTGTTTTTCCTCCTTAACTTTGAGCACATTTTTCTTAGAGGGTAACGTTTCTAGGTTACGTATGTAACCCTAGTTCTCTGTGGGAATGAGAAGCTGTGTCGAAACGATTTTCGAAACAAATCATTGACAAACCAGTCCTCGGATCTGATTTGAGACACGACCTGCTTGAGGGTCAGCATCCTCACTAGTGAGCAGTTCAGCTGACATAGATCCATAATAGGACACAACCCACTGTCCTTCTTGGAAACTATGAAGACTGTAGAACCCCTACTCTCGTTATGATGGAGGGACCACCTCAATGGCCTCCTTCCTCAGGAGAGTGTTTAGTTTTCGTTTCCCTCCAGAGTGGGAAGAATCCCGTAGAAACCTGGCAGACGGAACTCGAAATGAATCTAATAGCTCTACAGTGGGCAGAACCCACTGAGACACGTCTGGCAGAGCTTTCCAGGCTACCAGGAAGTCTTTTAGGGGCATCGGTCTCTCGAGACTGACCTCTGGTGTGCCTAGAGCCGGGCCAGTGCCCTAAAGCGACTCTAGGAGCCTCGAAGGAGGAGGCGAGTTTATCTGGACCACTATGAGACCAGGTGGAGACCGAGGAGGATGCTAGCTGGAGCTGGGCGACATTTCCGAGAGAGTGAGCCAAAGGGTGCCTCTTTGTCAAGGCGAAGGTGGCCATAGACTGGCCAATGGCCCTAGCAGTCTCGTTAGTGGCTCCAAGGGCCAGGTCCGCTGTCCAGCAGAGTTTGTGAACTGGCCGCCCGGGGCACCTCCCACATCCAATTAATGCAGCAGTTCAGCCTGATACGCCTGCAGGACCGCAATGGTGTGCAGAGATGCTGCAGCCTCACCTGCCTAGGCGTAAGCCTTACCCACAATTGCCGACATATTACGCAGGGATTTCGTGGGTAATGCCGGGGTGTTGAGGGAGGAGGCGTTCCTGGGAGAGAGCTAGCTTGCAAGCCTCTCTTCAACCCACGGTAATATGCGCAGATCATGCACAGATTGTGCAGAGAATCTGCGCTGAATGTGTGCAGAATGTGCGCAGCCGGCTCCCTCAGGAACCGACCCAGCTCCGCCCCAACTCCATAGCTCCTCTAGCCTAGCTCGCAATGCGTGCCCCCCTCCTCCTCAGAGGATGACAGGTGGAGCTAATGCTTTTGTTCGCAGGGGGAAGAAACCGCTGAAAGGCGTGCTTCTGAGCCTGTATATGAGTGCTGGACCAAGCAGGTGTGGTTGGAGAAAGGGACAAGTCCGTCTCGAAAAATTAAAATTTTGGAAACCACATTTAAACAAAGTCATGCTAAATTATTAAGGTGTTATTTTGGTCTTTCTCACTATTCTGATATGCTGCAATAGGAAAATAATGTGGCCAAATCTTTACCATATCTCTATCGCTGCTAAACAAGATAGTATTGCACTTAAATCGCATATTAATGTACTTTTCTAGACAGTTACTCAGTACTAATATAGCTTTTCACACACAGTCAGGGTCAAAATATAAAAAAATGCCTCATGTTACCTTCTTCTTGATTTCCTTGATTAGAAACTACCTTTAAATGTAAAATTAGAGTTTTGAATTTGACACACAGCTCATGAAAACAGAAAACAGCGTGAAGTTGCCAGACGAAGAGCTCATCAGTGTGTTAAACCTGATAGACAGAGACATTATGGCTCTGACATGCCATCTAGAGATGCCACTTTTAATGTTTCAGATATACAAGGTGGTATCAAAAAGTTTTGAGATTAATGTGCCACAGATCTGGTCACTTTTGGCAAATGTTCTTCCTCAGACACCTTAAACCCTGCCAGTAGAACCCGCTACTAATGGCCTGGCCCCTGGGGACGTATTCTCAATGCACACTGCTGCAAATGTCAAAAAACACAATGAGCATGCATTTAGGTCAAGCTGCAGATCTGCCTCGCCTTTTTTCAGTCGTGGATGTGATGGTTCTTCCACTGTGAAGACTGTTGCTTCGTCTAAGGGTCATACCCGCAAACCTAAGTTTTATCACCAGTAATGGTCCTCGACATGACGGACAGGTCGTCCACGACACGCTGATAGAATTTGACTTTGGCACGAGATTCTTTTTGCTCCAGGGACAGACTTGGCAGCAGGACAAGTCACACATGAGGATTGTCTGGACTGTTCCGTATGACACACAGACAATGGCAGCACTGTTGTGGATTGCTCTCTGACAATGCACAAGTTGCCGAATAGTTTTGACATCTTCAGGGGTTGAGCTTGTTGAAGCTCACTGAACTGACTTACGGAAGGTCAGTGCTACCTGTGCATGCAGCCTTTTGTTGGCATGTTAAAAAACTCGCAGTGAGGATGTAAAAGGTGCTAAAAGGATGTAAAAGTCTGAAAGGTGAGGAGGTGGTAGCTTAGTGGGTAAGGTATTGGAGTTTGGAACAGAAGGTTATGAGTTCAAATATCAGCTTCAATGAACTGCCGCCCCTGGGAAAGACCCTTAGCTGCTCAGTTGCAGGAATGATATAAATGTAAGTTGCATCTTTCTTATGCTGTTAATGTAAAAGATATTAACTTCAAAACGAAGTGTTTTTTGGATTTTAGTCACTCGTATTATATATACTGAATGTATGTTCAAGACATAATAGAATGTTCAAATGTCCCAGTTGTCCTGTATTATAGATTTGTGTTTTGGGGGTCACAGCAAGGTCCATTATGAATGTCCACTCTGATCAAAAAGTTTTCCGACTCCTGCTTTAACTTCATACAGATGAGAAACAAATTAAAGCTATTTGTCGAGTGCAAAACATAAGTGTGTGGTGGAACGCTTCCCTGTCCACCTACTGTGAGACATTTCCTGTGTTTATTGGTTCCATATATTGTTTCCCAGCTCCTGAAGCAGCAGGTCATAATCACTGTGTTCTACAAGCCTGAAGTGCTTGTTTGATGTGCCTTAAATAGATCGTGAACAGAAAACATTGTAGGTTCGTTCGGATTTTGTAGGCCGGCATTTTTTCAAATAAAATCTGCAAACGGGGAACTTTATGAAATATACTGCTTTCAATTAATTAAATGAATTGCGTAATTGTAAGATTGTGTGCATAATGATGTTGAGCTTTATAGCAAGCCACTTAAGATCTTCCACTCCAACATATATCTTCATGCTGGAACAGGTTTGGGTCTCCAAATTTAAGGGAAGGGAAATTTCATTTCATGCTTCTGCATCCAAATACATGCTACACAATTGTGTGCCTCCAGGTTTGTGGTAACAGTTTTGGGAAGAACCACATATGGCTGGAAAAGTCGTCTTTGTCATTGGTAGACCTGCATTAGTAAATTTTAATAATGTAGAGAAAGGCCGTGTGCAGATTCTAAAGAATAGTCTACTTATAGTCACTTATCATAAACAATAACCTACTAATTTATTCACAATTGCAGAAAAATGGCAGACTGCACCTTTAAACATTGTATCAGTCCTGACAGATTGTGGCTTTAATGCTTTTTCAGCTCAGCGTTTTGGAAAGTGCGGACATGATCCGTTTGTGTTGCAGTCACAAAAATCTGCCACGCGCCCACGCAGGCCGCCACGCTCGTGCGCCGGATCTTCATTTTAATATACCCGGTCCATAAATATGAAACCCTGCGGCGGCTGCAGCAGCTGCGTTCAGTCGAATCGATCCTTTTGGTTCATTTAATTGATCGCCTCATCTTAGTCGGTGTAGCGAAGAAAGTGCCCGAGGCGCAGAGGCAGAAGCAGGCAGCAGGTTTTTTGGGGATGGCAGCGATTCTCAGGCACCATATTCAACTGACTATTGCAATCCCAAATGTTGTGTGGCAGTGAGTCTATAGGCGACTTGTGATGGATTATACACACAGGGTCATTCAGGCTTTATGACTGACAGGGTGTTTGGGTAAGCAACTACAAAACATATTTACAGTAACATACTGTGATATTTAAAATAGTATAAAATAAGACCGGTTAAAACCTCTGCTCGTCTGGCTGATGCAAGACACAAAAGAAATGAAAGTTCTTGTTCAAGAACCGATTAATGGCAGTTTGGAGGTGCTGGGCAATTGAGCTTGCAACCTCTTGACTGACTCAAACCACTGAGAAACCAAAACTATTTGTTAAAAGAGGAATTATTTTAAAGAAATGTCTTAGCCACCAGGAGGAAGAATGGTGAGAATGGTAAGCAGCTTAAATAGTCTTATAAAATAGTGGACAGCTAAAAAGAAACTAAAATCTCAGCAGTAAGAAAAGTTCTGGAAAACTGAGCAGCTGAAGCAGTTTTAAAATATTGAGCAGCTAAAGCAGTTCTTGGACAATGAGCAACTGAAGCAGTTTTCGAATACTGAGCAACTGAAGCAGTTCTGAAATACTGAAGAGCGGAAGCAGTCTGAAATACTGAGCAACTGAAGCAATTCAGGGACATTGAGCAACTGTGTGACATCATCAAAGTGGTGAAAAAACAAGCAGCTGATTGGATAGTCATCAATTGTGGCATTTCCTTATGGATTTTTTATTTGCTTTGTCCCTTATTTAATAATATTGGTTGTAAATGATAATATAATATTTAATACATAGTGTGAAATTCAGCCTGTACCCATTATCAGCAGTCCTGAGATCATCATATGTGTTGAATGGGGAGAAAAAAATTATATTATAAATAGAAAAAAACATTAATAATACATTTAAACTATATTTTTCACAGGTAGCATAATCCAGGAATAAATGTAACCTGATAGTTCTGTAAATTATAGTGCTCCTAAATAATCAGCAAAAGTATCACAGTTATGCCCATAACCCCAAGTTATAATGTCTCAGCCCAGTGGAAAATAAATTCAATTGGGAGGGAAACCACCCAATCTGGCACGGTGTCCCCCTCAGCTGAAGTGGCCTTTGAAGTGCAGGGTCTGATTCTGTGAGAAAGCTTTGACTGCAGCTGGACTTGAGCTGCTGTTGCTGAAGCGTAGCAGCCGTTGCATTGGGAAACCTCTGAGAATGAGCAGGACGGAGGGAGGGAGGGAGAGAGAGAAAAGGGATGTGTGAGAGAAGGGTATGAGGAAGAGTGACAGATGAAGAAATGGGATATTGAAGAACAGCTTCAGGACTCACACATGAGCAGCACAAGGATGTTTTCTGAAACTAGGCAACGTTTTGTTCGTTACTGACCCATTTCTTTGTGGTTCAATTAAGTGAGACCTACAGATCTCTCTCTCTCTCTCTCTCTCTCTCTCTCTCTCTCTCTCTCTCTCTCTTACTTTCTCTCATATCTAGGAGAGCAGGAGGAGGAGGAGGCTGGACAGAAACAAGCTGAAATTACTTTGTTTATTACAGTTGCGTAATTAATATGGGCATCATGCCATTACAGTAATGCATCTACTCATTCCTCCTCCCTCTCACCCTTTCTCTCTCTCTCTTTTCTCTTTCCCTTTCTATTTCTCTCTCTCTTACCCACAGAGTCCATTAACCACAGAGACCTGAAACATGCAAGCTGATGGCCACCCTCTGGCTCTGGCCACTTCACTTTATCTCCCTCCATCATGCCTCAGTCTACCTCTCTTTATCTTTATCCCTCATTCACTCATTTCTTATCACACCCATTTTCTCTCTTTCCTCAATCACAACTTGTGTTTAGCCCAGGTCACAGGCAGTGTGTGGATTCATGAGATTAAGCTCTCATTATCCACAACTTTTCTTTTTTTACATCTTTTTTTCACAATTTCTGCTTTGTGTATGCATGTTTAGCTGCCACTGTGTGTGTGTGTGTGTGTGTGTGTGTGTGTGTGTGTGTGTGTGTGTGTGTCCTGTCTGTCTGTCCTCTGTGCCAAAGTTTGTTGATATTCCTGGTTGAAATCAGGCCATGAATCATCATGGCCTCATTTGGATGATTAGGGCAAGATCCACCTGAGCCCCAGCAACACATATGCAAACACATACACTCACAGTGGTAAATCATGAAGTTTTAAAAAACACGCTTCCTTTCATTTCCTTCATCATTCTATAAGAAAGTCAAACATGTTACCTTTAGTGACCTTTTTTCATCTTCGTCTTCCTCTTCCTCGTGTAGATGAATTATTGACCTATAAAGCCATTCTGTGTGCAAGTGTCAATGACATCACATCGATGATTGAGGAAGAAAACACACCAAAAAACATGTGGAAGGCATCAAAGTACAATTTCGGGTGGATGTCATCATCCGGTTTAAAAAAAAAAACAAGCATGTCACAAATAGCTGATCTGGGACTTTTAACAGATAACTCTGGAGTTTAGAAAGAACGGTAAGGAGGAAACACACACACACACACACACACACACACACACACACACACACACACACACACAGTGGCAGTTCTGCAGGCAAAACACTTTGTTAGGAGAGCTCAGAGGAGAATGGACAGACTGGATCAAGCTGATAACCACCAAATAACCAATATTTACAACAGTAGTGGACAGCAAAGTATCACGGAATGCACTGTTTTTCCCAGAAGGGGGGAGTTTGAGTTAAATAAAAGATCAAAAAAAAAAAAAAAATGATTTTTTAACACAGATATGACAAATGTTGTGAAAATTATACCCTCAGTATCACAGTGATTTTCCTAATCGCCCACATATATGTACATCAAAATTATTTAATACAAGCTCACACTCTGATGGTACACAGTAAATAGCTTTATTTTATTCTCAGCTGAACAGGATATAACAAAGTTTCATTACAACAGGTTGTTATGGCAATCAAAAGGTTTCTATTTCATTTTTCTAATGCTTACTTTTATTAAATAATTGACCTAAATAAATACCATAAAGCTAGGGCTAGTCCAAATTAAACTATATGGACAAATGTTTGTGGACACCTGAACATATAATTCATAATGGCTTTTTGAACATCCCATTTTACATTTAGATCCCATTTGCTGTTAAAATAATCTCCACTCTTCTGGGAAGATGATCCACTAGCTTTTGGAGTATGCTTGATGAGATTTTTGTTCATTGATGGTGCTGTAAATGAAAGTGCTCATAAATAAACAAAAGTATCCCAATTATACCTATAGCCCCAAGTTATATTGTCTCAGCGCAGTGGAAATGAAACTTCTTTGGGGGCAACATCCACAAACTCACAAGGGTGTTAGTAAAGTTAGTAAAAAATGTGGGATGAGGAGACCTGGGATTCAGAGGTTCACTCCATCCCAAAAGTGTTTGGTAGGGTTAAGGTCAGAGCTCTTTAGCAAGCCACTCAAGATCTTCAGAACATTTTGGAACAGGTGCACAAGGGCACAAGGGCTTTATCATGCTGAAACAGGTTTGGGTCTCCTAATTCAAATGAAGGCAAAATAAATGCTAATGCATCCAGAGACATCTTATATATACAATTGTGTGCCTTTAACTTTGTGGTAACAGTTTGGGTAAGAACCTGGTTTAGCTGGAAAAGTCAGGTCTTCCAATACTTTTGTTTTTATAGTGTAGCTAAAATTAACATATTGTTCAACATTAACAACAACAAGCAAACCAAAAGTCAGAACCAGAAAACTTCAGGTAGAGTTTGTGAAATCAAAGTAAGAGTTTTTGTTATTTAAAAGGGGAAATGTGATTGCTAATAGGTGGCTTGTCTTTTTCATGTGTAGTTCTGTGAATGTTAGGAGCAGACTCACATATTTAAAAAAAAATTTTATTTTGTGAATGTAGATCTGAACTATTTACATGCAATTTTATCAAAATACTTACATGGAAATCCATTTTCAACACCCAAGCTGTCGGTAAATTGTGAGAAGCGTGTTTGACTCTCAGCTGTGCGTACAAGGCAGAGTGACACTGCCGCTTTTATAAAATGTAATGCCAATGAACGTCACATCGTAAATTACATGGTAGCATAAGATTTCATGAAGTGTGTCAGAAGCCATAATTTCGGCAAAGAAGAGCAAGCAATGATTATAATATAGCAACCTTTTCTCAACATTTTTAGCAATAGCTATAGATATATGATGCTTGTGGATCTTGTGGGATGGTCATATGAGTGGGGCTGACAATTTTAGAAAATGTAGCTGTGGTCTGAATAGAGGCAGAGCAGTTCATCCTCATGGTGCACCTTCAGCTATTTGACACAAACACATTACATGACCTAAAAAACTTTCTATTACATTTATTTATTAAAGTACAACAATGTGATTGAGATAATTACATATCTCTATATATGAGATATGTAAATACGGAATAAGTGTTTTCACACTGCCCATTTTTTACTTGACCAAATCCACTTCATACACCCATCACGCCATATCCACGGCCCCCAAAAATCATACCTGTAAACATTTGAGAAGTATCTGAAGGCATCAGAAATCAACAAAAGCAATATAAACTACATCTACCACCTTTTAGTTTTAACCTTGTAAGGTAAAAAAAACACACACAGGGGAGGCTAGTCTGGCCACGTGTCCAAATGAATCAGGACTGTGACTTAGCACTGCACTGACTCAAACCCAGCATGTGAAATCGTTTCTATTGCTGATGATTAGATCACGTGTGCTGTGTTCGCTCCTGGAGCTCCACCGAACCTGCTGAGATCTTGCTAATCAAGTGTGTAGGAGCATCTGAATATTAGAGTCAGGTGTGTTTACTCAAAGCATGCTACACTGTCAGATAGAGAAGAAACTCAAGCTTTATAATGACTGATTGGCACTGTAGGACTGTTGTCACCATTTGTGGGTGGTCAGGGCCAGCAAAGCCTTCTCTGCTGGCCTAAACACTATCAGAAGCATTCAACTACATTTACAACCTAAATTCTAATATTTGTTCCATGAAATCGTATTAATTTATTCCCAACAGTTTATTCTCTTTATTTCGTAAAGTTTCTCTTGGCTGCACTGCTTCCAGTACGTGTATGTGGATGTTAGATTTTTTGTCCAATCAGATTTCGGCCTCTATGTGCTGCCATGTCAATCTTATCTGCCCAGGGCCTTCAAAGTAGGTAATGATGGCCTTTTATCATAGTCTCTATTATCAATATTTCTGTTTCCTAACCAATCAGATTTCATATTCTCCTCACAGGGCAGCTAGCTGGCCCAGAATAGCGTCAGCATTTTTCTGTCCTCTGATTGGTTGGTCAGAGGGAAACTGTTACAGCCAAGTTCGACTGTCAAACACCTGTGTAGCGTTCAGCACACCTGAATACATCTAACTTAGACTTTTTTTTACACCTACGGAGGAAGAGAAATTAATTTGGTCTCGGACATACTTAAAAATAAATTTTCAAGAAAAGCTAGACATCATGAGGCGAGGTCGGCCAACCCAGAAGCTAGCTAGCTTGTCTCAGCCCAGTAAAGGTTTGTTCACCACTTCCAGACCAGTGAATACGAGCGGTACCACTGGATTACAGCCTCTGAGGAGTGGTGCACACTATGAGTCTGCATCTCTGGTGAGTAGGTTGTATTTTAGACAAACATTGATTCCATACAGACCCATACATGACACTGCAATGCATTACTTTTACTGGATTGTCAGGACAACATAATCTCATATATTATAATGTATTTCCTAAATTGATAATAATTATGGACTTTTTTTTACATTAAAAAAAGCCTTCCGAAAAAATCCATATAGTGACCTCAATTTGTGCAAAGACCTGCTGCTTGATAAAAAAATCCCTAGTCATGATATGTCTGAAAACATGTTTATCACCAGATGTAGAACTAAAACATTCTATCAGGTAAGTAATTTTTAGTTTAGCAGTTTGACTTTACTGCCGTTTTCTGCCAGTGGGTTTTATTGGTGCAGAAAATCCGATCACATGACACAAACAGGTGTAACAGCAAAAACGTTTATTTTCATAAAACTGCTTTGAGACCCTGTCCATTGGTAAAAGTTATAAATATATATATATATATATATATATATATATATATATATATATATATATATATATATATAAAATAATTACATTTATATTTTAAAGTTTTTCCTCGGAAAATAACATATTGGCAAACAATTTTGATAATGTCAAAAACGTAAAGTTTTGTTTTATTGCAAACATTTGACATTGTATTATCTCCAGCTCATAAAAAAGAGCTTATTTCATTCATTATGTGCGTTTCCATCCAAATGTTGCACATATTGTAAGCAAATTTTCCAAAACCTCAGTGAGTCATTGTGTGTTTTCATCAACTATTTCTATGATGAATAATCTGCCGAAAAGCGTCAAGATGGTGTAATCAAAAGCGCACCAGCCAAACAAACACTCCGTCGTGGAGAGACTGGAACACGAGCACAAACTCATTTATTCCAAAAAATCTGTTTCCATCTGTTTATAACAACATTGAGCCAGAGGCTGGATGGATGAAAGTGCCAAAGGCTTTAACTGGAGAATTTCCAAAAACTATCTGGCGTGAAGGTCAAACTACAGGCAGAAACAATTAAAACAGGTAAAGCAGTCTTCAAGGTTAGGATGTTTGCTGAACCCATGGCAGAGGTACATGCCAGAGTGTAAAGATATTTGCAAAGTCAAATCTCACTGCCTGAATGATGCAGCCCCAGGTCCTTGAGCAAAAACACCTAAACTTTCAACCCTATTAGATCCACCACATAGATAATGTTCAGTGATCATCATCTGGTGGTGTTGTTCCTCTAATGAAAGTGTGCTAACAAATGGTGCATAACAGGATGAGCATATTGATCCTAAAGTATTGATAGTTCCAATACTGGTGTTATATAGAGATCAATTGGCACATTAAAATATAAATCGTACCTGTGCCTTTGTTCATTGTACAAACAATTCAGCGTACTCATACTCCATATGGACATAAGTTTGTGGACTCCTAACCAAAAGATTTGTATGTGCTTTTTGAACTTCACATTTAGTCCCAATTTGCTGTTATAATAACCTCCCCTCTTCTGGGAAGATGTTCCACTAGATTTTGGAGTGTGTTTGTGGAGATTTGTGCTCATTAAACCACGAGGGTGTTAATAATAAAGTCAGGTACTGATGCAGGTGACATGATGAGGCCTGGGGTGCAGTAAGCATTCCAATTCATCGCGAAGGTGTTCAAGATCTTCTACTCAAATCCATGTTAAAAATATCTTCATGGAACTGGCTTTGTGTACAGGGGCATTGCCATGCTGGAACAGGTTTGGGTCTCCCAATTCAAGTGAAGGGAAAGCTAACTCATCCTGAGACATCCAACCTACACAATAAAATAATAAAAAATAGGAAAAGTCAGGTTTCCTAATATTTTTATTTATATAGCGTATAAATTCACTGCATTATCCGTACCTCCTGAGAAAATTCTTTTCAAAAGTAGGCATATCAGTCATCAAAGGGTGAAGGGGTCCATGCTCTTTATTTTGTATAAAGACTCTTCAGTATTAAGATGGCTTTCAAAAATACTGAAATCAGTATCGATAATTGATGTCTATATCAATTATACTGTTCTGGAAAGAACTTGGTATCAGGTTGAAAATATGTTTTTTGTTGTATTGCACATCCCTAGTGCATGGATTATTTCCAAAATCTAGCCATTTTAAAGCAACCTATAAGTGGTGTTTACCTGACAGAATGGCCAATCAGTGAACAATGAGAGGTGTATAGGGTGTATTCCCACACCCAGTGTTCCAGGATGGGATCTAGACCCTGACCATGATAAAGTCCTTATTGAAGATGATGGAGCAGTATACGGTATATGGAGATTATGGACAGTACAGAAATCAGAAATTGCATACACAGGGAGTGCCATGGAAAACACACATTCCTGTGATCCAAATTGAAATCTTCTTCTTACTTTCGGCTTCTCCCATTATGGGTCGCCACAGCGGATCATTCGTCTTCATACCCCCCTGACCTCCCTGCATGTCTTCCCTCACCACATCCATAAACCTTGTCCTTCCTCTTTTGCTCCTTCCTAGTGGCTCCATAGTCAGCATTCTCCTACCGATATACCCCCTGTCCCTCCTCTGCACATGTGTTGTGTTTTAAATACACAATCCAGATATTACAATTTAGTCCCAAAGCAAAAACCGACAAAATACACAATTATTAAAATCAATTGATTTCAATAAAAGCCCCAGTAGCTCAAGATGCTATTCAAGGGCAGTTTGAATAACAGTAGCAGCAGGAGTTTGATTGTGAAGTCATGGAGTATAAGCAGGTAACAAGTGATTGTCTACACCTGTGTGAGAAGAGCTTTATAATGGCTGAGTGAAATAAATAATAGTTTTGCTATTAATCAAAACATACATCTATTTAAAACATTTCAGTTCTCAGGTGCTAAGTACACTGGTAAAGAAAATTTAATGCTATGAAGTAAGAATCATGTTGTGATCGGTATCATAATGATTATGGTTGGACCCAGAGTGTGTCTTTAGGACTTAAATTGAAATAAATGTAGTTATCACCAATATTTTCTCTTCATTATTCTATATTAGTCCATTTTTGATTATAAAGATAAAAATTGGCCAGACCTTGGCCAGATATTTTTATTGAACATGTATGCGTCTTGCTGAATTTCAATGCGAAGACATGAGACTTTAATTCTAATGTGAATCTTTATAGTTTGTATAAGTGAATTCAATTTATTATACCACTGTATGCATTCAAGCTGACAGAATTTATTTTAAGGTTGTTCTTTATTTGGAGAAAGATTCTATGTTTGTATTTTTTGTTTAAAATTATTTTTGGAAATGCTTTTCTGTAATTGGTCAAGTTAAAAATCAGGTATCAAAGGTGTATCAGTACTTATTTTACTTATAAGCATATTTATTTTCACTATGATTAACAAAACACATTTTATTATACAGACATACTGTAGACACACACACACACACACACACACACACACACACACACACACACACACACACACACACACACACCACCCACAGACACCAAACTGTTCCCTTTTACCCACCCACTTCCATTACCATGTGTCCTCTTACTAACACACACACACACACACACACACACACACACACACACACACATTGCAAAGTGATGGTGGGTGATATGTAGCCATTAAGATTGCGTAGGTGACCGATGTCTCACTGTGGTGTCACTTGGCACAGATAATGGAAAGGTCAGAGGTCAAGTGTGAGGCAGAGGTTGTGGGGAGGAGACAACGCAGGCACTTTGGGAAATTAGTTACTGTCCCAGGGGAGGCCAGAAAGGGGGGTGCGGCACCAGACACGGGCCGACGATCAGACATGACATCATAGAATCCCCCAAAACGATAGGAGGTGGGTGTCTGGGATGAGCATGTGCATGTGTGTGTATGTGTGTGCTTGTGTGTATGCGTGTGCGTTCACATTACCATGGTGATGACATAAACAAGAATGACACACTGCCAAGGTGTGATAAGTGAGTATAGAGTGTGTTATCGCACGCATAAATACACACAGAAACACTGCAGGGTGCATTAATGATGATTCTGGTCCAGATGGGCTCATCACACATAAAAATTTACTCACAGACACACACACACACACACACACACACACACACACACACACACACACACACATATGACTCACATGCCCCAGTGACGTAATCCTTGATTTTCAGAGTGCTGTAAATTGCTGAGATGTACAGCGCTCCCTCTCTCGTTCTCTCTCTTTCTCTCTCTCTCACACACACTCATACACACACAGCATGAGAGAGACAAGTATAATGGGAAGCAAAGACAGAATCGTGATAACCATCATGCATCTAATAACCATTAAACAGCAGATTTTGCCTTATCCACATAGTTCCTCTTTAACCCTAGCTAACATACACCATATGGGCAAAGAATTGGGACACCTGACTTTCCAGCCATATGTGGTTCTTCCCCAAAATGTTACCACATAGTGGGAGGCATACAATTGTAGGATGTGTTTGGATGCAGTAGCATTAAATTTCCCCTTGCTTAATCAAGAAAATGTATGTGAAAATACTCTGTTACTCTTAGCACACCAATCTATTAACAGAATGATATTAATGAGTCAAACACTAATTTTTATTTAAATTATCAAAACCTTTTTTCAACTACTAAAATGTTCAATTACAGTATTACTCCTAAAATGATCTGCTTGCTGTTGAACTGATGCTTAACTGTATGTTAGTAATGGGTAGATACTACAAAGTGGCAATCAAAACAAGTTCATAACAGAGCACGTGCTCTACACTGATTGGTGGCTTGTTGTGTATTTGACCAGTTTTTATTCACTCATACATAAAAAGAACAGCTGATTTCACAAAATGTAGTTGAGAAAACATTTGACATTGAAATGTAGTGTAGTTAAATAAAAGTCTCCCCAAATGGAAATTCTTCAGTGCAATACAGATAGGCGAAAAGGCTACTTAAGTACAGTAACAAACTACATTTACTTCTTTACTGTTCAAAACTTTGAATGAGATGTTCAAAAGCTAATACAAATCTTTTTTCATGAGTCCACAAATTTTTGGCCATATAGCATACCTTCATAAGAAACACTGTCAAAATATCTATCCATTATCTCTGCTCATGTGCTTTAGGACATTTCCAGCATCTTGCCATAGTCCCAGTCCTGAATTGCACTCAGTCTAAACCCATATATCTAATAAAATGTAATTTCCTCCAATCTACAACCTCATATAAGTTCTACAAACACTGCCATTCCCGTTGGCGTTTCCAGTATAAATCTTTATCTAAAAGCCCCTCTCTACATAATACTGCAGGTTCTTATAAAATCAATGACATAATTTATAGACCTTTAGGAAAAAAAGATTTCTCAGGCTACTTTGGATTGTTCTTTATTTTTTTTAGATGTAATCTTTTCAAAAGGTATATGGTGCCAAGATAAATCTAATGCTTTTTTTTCTCCCCACAAAGGCCAATTCTCTTACTTTTTTTTAACCTGGAAAATATATTATATGTATTCAATATATTTTAGTTCATCTTCTAGTAGTAATATAATGCAGGGTCTTTGACTTTGACTATATAAACATTTAAAGATATTTATTATAACATGTACAAATCTAAAAGACTAATAGATGGAAAATGCTTTCAGGTTGGAGCAACCATAAAGGGTTTGTTCATTGTAAGTACTTAGCATTTGTACTGAAAAAACAAACAAAAACAAAATCAAATACATAAATAAAAAGACCTATTAAAATAATTCATTTTGCTGTGCAATGTCTATCTGCCATTTTACTGTACATTTAATTAAAATATATAATTTTGAAATAGAAACCAAATAGAATCAGTTGCACAAATTTCATTTGTCCAGCAAATTTAGAAAGTATATAGACTTTTCTCATCACATCCAATGAATTGTACCATCATGGTTGCCACTTTGAACATTGTTTAGGGACTGAACTGCATCAGCAGCAGTATATTTTGCATTAAGGTAGGCACTACATTTGTAGCGTTTCTTTTCGATTGAAGACCACTCAGTTGAGGCTGGATCCACATGAACAGTATAAAGATCCTTGAGGTTCCTCCACCCAAAACTTGTCAAGTCCAGTCTTTAGGTATATTCCTGTTGTGCACAGCAGCACAGTGATGCTGAAATAGGAAAGAGTCTTTTAAACTGTTGCAAAATTTCCAAAGGTACAAATATCTAAAATGTCTTACGTCGTAGCATTACCAAAGAGGGAAAATAAAGAGGGGCAAACTTTAAAGACCAACCCCAGACTATTATCCCTGCTCCCACACTTTACTTTATGCACTGCATTCCCATAGTTGGTGTTCGCCTAGCATTCACCAAACTCAGAGTATTAGTATTTTGAAGCATTATTCATCATGCTAAAGAACATGCTTCCATTGATCTAGAGTCCAGAGGCCATGGAAACCCATATCATGCAGCTCCTCAAACATGGATCTTGTGCTGATATTGTATCCAGAGGCAGTCTGGAACTCTGTCATGAGTAATGCACCAGAGAATAGGCGATTTTTACATGCTGTGCTCCAGCACTCTTCCAGCGCCCAGTTTGTGTGGGTTTCCTGCTTCCTCACTGAGCTGCTTCTGCTGCTTGTAGATACTTCTATTTCCCAATAATAGAACTTACAGTTCAATATCAGGGCAAAAATCTCAGAAACTGGCATATAGCGAAGGTGGCCTACTCTGACAGTGCTATGTTTAAAGTTCTGTTTCACTGACAATGTCTGTCTATAGAGATTGCAAGGCAATATGCTTAATTTGTTAACAGCAGGTGTGGCTGAAACACCTTAGCTTGATCATTAGTATAAACTACAGCTGAAGCAGGTCCCATACACACTGCTGGCTGACTTTATCCTAGTAAAATGTTCACCTTTATCCTGGCAAATAGAACAAAGCCTTCTTTGTCACAAGTACATCAATGGTAAATGAGTGAAAGATCCAGTACGGGTGTTTGCTTGAAATATTTATGTATTTAGGGATGCTGCAGAGATTGTGAGCTGTATTTGCTGCTATTCGCATTGGTAAACAAAGAAATGTGAAGAGTTACCTTTGACTTTATTATATTTGTGCATAATGCTCACAGAACAGACTTGACAGTTGTGTCACCGAACACGTTACTCAAAATCAATTTGTTTTATTTATCCAATGTAAATGTGTTTTAATTTATTAAAGTATTAGGGAGCGATCGAGATGTTTCGAGGGTTACTTTCGCTGTCTTCCCGAAAGAAGTGGATGAAGTGAAAATGCTCAGGTTTAGAAGTCTGAAGCTCAGGAACAGTGCAGCCTGCAGACTAAGCTTGACTCACCATTTCATCTCATTCAGCCTTAGCAGTGGCACAAACCCCCTCATTGAGATGTGACCTCTGAGTGGTATGCACAGAGGCGCATGACCTATGACTGTGTGGCCTTTAGTCGGACTGATCTTCTGGCTGATTGCAGTGTGGGGTGATCTGGGTCTGAGAGAAAGATGAATGGGGTTCTGTTCTGCAATAAAAGGCTCTAGAGAATGAGCTGTAACTCGTGAATGATGTCATGATGACCCATACTTCATGCACTGAACATGATTATTATTCAGAAAAGGTGTCTCCTGGTTCTGTAGTAATTCATTCCCTTTCTCCACCCCCTTGTTCTGCCTTTATTGCTAATTCTTCATTTCCATTTTCTCTTGCGAGTCAGAGAGGGGGGACAGAATGATAACTGATTGGATTAGGGAGGGATGCATCTGTAATCGGAGGTATTATCTTTGCCGTCGTGTGCATTAGGGAGCATTAAGAGAGACAGGCAGAGAGGGAGTTACAGGAGAACTGCTACTGTACGTGGTACCTGTTTCCCTGCTATCTCTCCCTCTCTGCCGCCGTCCCTTCCTCGCTCTGTCTATGCCTCCTTCCCTTGAGATGGAAAGGGGGAGCTGCAGATAGCACCCATTACTGTCAGCCTGGGCTCGCTCTAATTGGCTGAGATAGGAGCCTGTCGCCGCCGAGGGAGGGCCCCGAGATTAAATTAGTCCTCCTGATACGTCCTTGTCTAAATTTTTAATGAGCAAGCAATGCAGTGCATTAAACGCTCATGGGAGCCGGACATGATGTAGCAAAAAATAAAGTGTCACTAAAATCAGGGGGCGGGTGTAAATGGCAGTCTGTCCGGGAAAGAAGCTCAGCAAGACTCGGGTTGGTCGAAATGACGGCTCATAATTAAAGCTGCGCCGAGGTGCATTCGTCATCGACCTGACTGCGGACCCTATGGAGTGGAGCTTAGGCAGGAAAGCCTGTCATATCGCTACTGAGAATGGAAATGGACTCCAGTGAACTCATATGACTCCCTCTCCTTCTGTTTTTAATTAAGGCTGTTATTGTACTGATAATACCACTGTTTTCTCTAGAGCCCAGAGCCACACTGGCCCTATATATATAAACCTAGGATTATCAGCTAAGGGAGAGCAAGGGAGTACAGGGAACATGAAGAAATTGGACTGAAAGAACAGTGTATTGTAAATAAAAGGAATTCAAAAAGAGATCCTTTAAGTTGAAGAATATTTTCGTCTGAAATGATATTCAAATACCACAGTGGGTTTTTTCTGAGGATTTCTCCACACGGCCCACTCTCTCCATAAGCCTGTAGCTTTATTTATTGAACAAAGCCTTATACCTCTGCGTGCAGAATTAAAGAATAATACACTCTTTTGAGTCTGAACCTCTGAAACGAACACACTTGACCGTTTTCGTGTTGCCAGAGCATTCTCTAGCAGCGGCTTGCATAAATATTCATTCCTGTTTTCTATATCTTTCTTTGTGCACAACCTGGAACTTAAATGGACTGATTGGATTCTATGTCATGAATCAACACAAAATAGCCTATGACACTGAGGTGTGTGTATAAATTATATTTAGGCATGCTCTCTATTAAAGCTCACACTGAGATCATGTAACACTTTAATTGTACATGGCTCCATTCAATTACTTTTGTGATATCTGATGGCATGTAAACTAATTTAAAGGTTTTACAGCAATGGGGTAAATACATACAGTATGCTGGCACAAAGAGAATTTCAGTATCATTACCAGTTAGGACATAATGATTGTGTCGCGTCTGATCATGCGGTTAAAACATGAGCACGTCATTTTGGAGAAACAGTTCAATAGAGCAATGATGCATGTTGTGGAATGGAGAGGTGAGGGCTCATCATGATGGCATCTCGAACAGCCTCAATCTTCTCTGGTGTGTGGGCTCCTTTCGAACACCACCTGGGGACATTTTTTTTTTAAGGCTTAACCTGTTTCTACAAAACTAGCAGACAAGAAACGATCACAGCGTCCTAACTGGTAATAATGCCAAAATTCCCTTTGCGCAACACTCACACTATCACCGTTCAAGGTTTTACCGTGAACACTCGTTGCGCACCACTCCACTGTTCCAATTTAACTAATGGCAAGAGGTTCTAAACGAGGTCGCACCGGTTCCAAACAATTGCTGACATCCCAGGGTCGACAACTCCTAGTTCCAAAATGTCTTGTTTCCCTGCACCACCCTATATATATTCAATAGAGGTGAATTCAATATTACCCTTAATTCAATCTTATTGTTTATTTTGCTTAAATTAGTAAAGACTATTTTCAAATTGTGTAACACTTCAAAATGTGTAAAAAGCTCAAGGGCAGGTGGTACAGGGCTGGGAGTAAATACTTATGCAGCACACTGTATATTATCATCCACACTAAGTTTCCGACTACTTTTTCTTGTTAACTTTCTGTGTGTATGTGGGTAAATGTGTGGAAAGACAAATTCATACACTGAAGTAAAGTAAATGCATTGATTATCTCTTCATCATGGTAACTGTTACTGGGTGAAATATATTAGACGGCAAGTAAACATTTTGTCGTCAAAGTTGATTTGTTAAAAGCAGGAAAAATGGGCCAAGCATAAGGATTTGAGTGATTTTGACAAAGGGACAAATTGTCAAGTCAAGTCAAGTTTATTTCTATAGCACTTTTCACAACAGACATCAAAGCAGCTTTACAGAATTTTAAGAGTTAAGGTGAACAATGTGTATTTATCCCTGATGAGCAGCCATGGCAACTGTGGCAAGGAAAAACTCCCTTAAATGTTATGAGGAAGAAACCTTAAGAGGAACCAGACTCAAAAGTGGAACCCATCATCATTTGAGTGTAATTATAAATCTTTAAACAATACAGAACACTGGAGAGTGAGAACTAACATGAGCACTGGAGTGTAAGATGTACATTCCAGTGCTCAAATGGGCCAGAGCATCTCCAAAACTCTAGATCTTGTGGGACGCAGATTCTGCAGTGGTCAGTATCTATTAAAAGTGGTCCAAGAAAGGAACTGTGGTGAACCGGCGACAGGGTCACGGGCAGCCGAGGCTCAGTGATGCACGTGTGGAGCGCAGGCTGGATCGTGTGGTCCGATCCAACAGACGAGCTACTGTAGCTCAAACTGCTGAAGAAGTTCATGCTGTTAATGCTCGATGGGTCGGAACTGTTTTGGGGGAAAAGGGGGACCAACACAATTTTAGAAATGTGGTCATAATGTTATGCATAAATGGTGGCCACAAAGTTATGCCTGATTGGTGTGTGTGTGTGTGTGTGTGTGTGTGTGTGTGTGTGTGTGTGTATATATGTATGTATGTATATATATATATATATATATATATATATATATATATATATATATATATATATATATATATATATATATATTCATCACTAAACACAAAAAATCCTGTCTTTTTACTCCGATGAACTTTTGGTCGAGTCTCCAAACAGCATCTGTTAACTTTAAACTATTGTTGTAGTTGTTATGGTTATTGAGGTTTAAGTATTGCATCTCATTGTGGTACACTCATCCAAACATTTATGTTGGTTTTGTATTTTCAGTTTTAAGACAAACCACTTGGACCAGCCAACTTGCACATGTTGGCAGCAGAACAGAAAATCTGTTACCAACCACCTTCCCCTGGTATTAACAAAAGACAGTACCAAATCACAGATCTGAGTGTTTGTACACTTATTCTTTGTGTGTTTGTGTGTGAAATGAATGATGAGTGTGCGTATGACGTGTCATAATGCGGCTGATACTCAGGCTATTAACGTGTTGACACTTTGGGGTCAGGCTGACTGAGGTCTTGCGCTCAGTATGACAGAGTGGAACCTCTTTATTATCCACAATGTAATGGTCTCATCGCTGAGGGCTTTTTGGTCCACTCTTTCCCTCTTCTTCATTCTGAATGCCATGCCCCTCTCCTTCTCCCTCGCTCTTCTTTCCCTCAGTCGCCTATTGCTTATTATACCATGAATCTGCACTATACCTTTCTTTCTGTCTCTGTGTCTCTGTGTCTCTCTCTCTCTCTCTCTCTCTCTCTCTCTCTCTCTCTCTCTCTCTCTCTCGCACTGTCCTCATCCCTCATTCAGGTCTGGAATTCTAATTTGTCTTTCTGTCCCAAATCCTCTTCTTTATCTCTTCATTATTCACTCTCTTCACCACATTTTCCTCCTCTCCTAACCCTGCCATACCTCACTACATGTTCTCCATCATACTCTCTCATGCTTTCTTACACCCTCTCTCTGTTTTGCTTCTATTTCTCTTCAATAAACAAATCTATTAGTGCATCTCTTTTTTTATTTATGCTTCATTGTTATGATCAACACTTTCTTTCTGTTGGGTTTTTCTGGCTGACTTTTGCCAACTTTTATTCTGCCTCTCTCAATTTTTTGCTGTCACTCTACCTCTTTATCTATCTCTATCTCTCGGAGTATGGCCTCTTCATCTCCCTCTGTCTCTTTCTCTTTTGCGTCTGTTTCTGTTTCTCCCCAACATGCACAGTCATTACTGCATCTCTATTTTCTTTTATGCTTTGTTGTTTTGATCAAATGTCTTGTCTTTGTCCAACTTTATATTCTGGCACTCTCACTCTCTTTCTGTCACTCGATCTATCTCTTTTTCTCTCTCAGAGTATGGTCTGCCATTGTTTCGGCTCTGTAAAAATGTATTGTCTGATGCAATTCAGGGCACATCATCAATGATGTAACCTGGACTTCTTTTTTGGATCTCTCAGCATCAGACACAATCATCCAGCCAGCCCAACTGGTATTTATTGGGCCACAGCCTGGGTCCTAAGAGCAGTGTCCCGGAGATCATTTGATCCAGAGAGACCTGAAAATTCCCGTTCCCGTTTTTCTCTAGTTGTAGATGGCCTTTTTTCTAATTTCTTCTGTGATGCTGAGTACAGAAAAACTTTGCAGAGAAACTGCCTTGCAAAACTTCTACAAAAACTTAAACAAAGCTTTGTCTATTGTAGGCCCTGCCCTGCAGCCTGGCTTATAAAAGTCATGGATGTACCCTTCTCCACTTCTGCTCAACTACCTCAGCCATTTGGTCTTTCATTATAGTGAGATCTGTTGTGTATTACAAGATCTGGGCTGGAAATATGCTGGGGGAATTTAAGTTTTCTATAAAGCTGCTTTATTTGGTGTCATGCTTTTCTCTGCTACCACTGATTACACTGCACATAATCTTTGTAAGCATCAACAGCATATAGATCATTTTCAGGACTTTGTAGGGCAGCTCTGGAGATGCTTAATGGTTTACTTTAAGGCAATGAGGTACACAACCAAACCTCTGCACCAAAAGTTTAATTTCATGAGCAGAATGTGAATTTGATTCTGCATTAAATTGTTTTCCAGATATAAGATTCCTTAATGTTCCTGCCCACAACATGATGGGGGATCTTCTCTGGGCTCTTGCTATTTTAGTCTTCACTGCACCACTGGACCCATTCATATCCAGCATCTTCTTTTGTAGTCTCTACTATTTGGTTCCTGCCCATCTTTACTGATACCCTGCCACTGTGGGTTGCTTGTACTCAGACAGTTCCTTCTTAATTTCACAACATTAAAATGCCTCTGGATGGAAAGGGGAGAATATTGCTTGAACACTTTGGCAAACCCTTTTAACAGGTGGCAGCACACACATCATTTCAGGGTTGTCCATGTAATCACAAATTGGTGGAACCCTGATAGTGATGGAGCAGGGTAACAAATTTGGTGCAGATTGGGTTAATGTCACCTCCACTACATACCATCTGATATAGTTCACCTTGAAGACATTGTCAGACCTCAGAGACCTCAGAGAGTTCTCTTATAATGTTCGTTCAGTAAATACCTTCTATCTAGCCAAACTGTTTTAGTTCTAGTTCTGGCTCACATTACCCTAGCCCTTACTATCTATTCAGGTCCTGAAGAGGATCCAGAGGATGAACCCAGATGCTATGTTGGTGACCACTTCCAGGCACATTTACTTTGACACCACCTGCATTGCTTGGTAGAACACCTTCTCATGCAACACTGTTAGAACTAAAAGAAAAGCTTAGAAAGGAGCTTTATTAACTTTTCATCAAGATTTACTCTTGTGTCCACAGTTTCTCAATTTCTACATTGTGCTGCTTCATTAAGATGTGCAATTGTTTAATCTAATGTTGCTGAACTTGATTTGCCTCTAGCTCCAATTCTTTAGTACCAACTCCTAGTAGACATTTGAGTTCACTAGACATTAACAAGTTTTTCTCCACATACATTCAGTTTCCCATATCATCATTCATGATAGGGTTAATAAATTACTCTTTTTACTGAGTTGTGTTACTGAAGGAACCCTTTTGCATTTCATAGAGGGTTTGTGTTCCTTCATAGATCCTGCATAGATCTTTGCTGGTCCAGGATCTTCTTCTGTCACACCAAATCCTAGACCCGCACTTTATCCTTGCATTTCTTTCTTTTTTAATTGAATTTTTGTCTTAATTTTATTTGAATCCTTGAAAACCCCTCTCAGAATCCTCCATCTCTTAATTATTCACTTCTATATTTACACTTACCTCCATGTTTCCTCCACTCTTCAACCCTTCATTGACTCCACATGCCTCATCACCCACTTCTCCCTCTCTTATATTTCTATTCCCTGACCACATCCATTATTGCTTCTCTCTCTGCATCCTTCTTATCATCCATGTCTCTTTCGCTTGCTCTCCATGACGGAAATGTTGGCCCTCCTCTGATTCCACCCTGTTTTCTGTTTCGATTTTGTGTTTCTCCTCTCCACCTTTGCTCATCTAATTCTCCCTCCCTCTTTCTTGCCCTTTTTTTCCAGTTTATTACATTCTTCGATTATCCGCTCTTATCTTCCCCATTCAATACTTTCATTTCATGCTCTTCTCCCCTAATCTTTCACCCAATTGCTAGTTGTCTTCCTTCTCACTTCCTTTAAAAGGGCCCCCTTATGTGTGTCTCTCCCTCTTTCTCTCTCTATTTATCTATCTCGTTCACTTTTTTAAGTCTGCAGAGTTCACAGCCAAAGCTGCTTCCTTGTGGGCTTACACTGTACAGCTTTTCCTTTTTTTTTTTTAGGTAACATTCCCAATCTACTGATGGACCACACTGGAAATGCTTTTCTCACATAAAACATTTTCTACGCCACATCATGTACAGCTGGGAAAAAAATATGGTGAAACATTATGTCAAGGTACTGATAACTCTCTCTCTCTCTCTCTCTCTCTCTCTCTCTCTCTCTCTCTCACACACACACACACACACACACACACACACACACACACACACACACACACACACACACACACACACACCATAAGCACACACTTACTTGGTTTAATTTCATCTCTGTTCCATCATTCTGTCATAGGATCCCACCATCACATGAGAAGTGTATTTGCTAATGCCAACAAGCATAAATTTCCCCCTCGCCTGAATATACGCAGCACTTTCACCAACTTACACTCTCCAAACTCCCCTCCATCTACAGCAGAGCCCCACACACAGAATACAAACAGCTCAGCTGCTTTTCTCTGAGGGGCTATGGACAGGTTCTTCAATGTGTTTGTGTGTGTGTTGAGAGACAAAGATGTGTGTACTTTGGTTCCATTAATTGTATTCGGAAGCAGACATATTTGCACTGCCATGTGCCAGTATGCGTAAACTGAGCATGCCCATCTGTGTGTGGGAATTAATAAACCTGGGTGTGTGTTTCAGCGTCACTCTTGGTATATCGAGCAAACATTAGCAACATTAAACACACACACACACACACACACACACACACACACACACACACACACACACACCCACACACACACACACACACACACACACATAAACACACTTCAGCAAGGATGGCACAGATGGCTTCATTTTTCAAACCTGTTCAAAAGCGATCACATGACACCAGGGAATTTATCAATAAGCCAAGCCGAGCTACACACTCGCTCGCCAAACCTGGAATAATTCTTTCACTAAGGTCCAACACCGCTGGCTCTTACTGAGCCCATGCACTTGGTCAGTGGTGTGTGTGTGTGTGTGTGTGTGTGTGTGCATTATAGATTTCTCAGTCAGTGCAGGTGCTGCTCTCCAGAGCCCATGGTGGCAGGCAGGCAGTGATGGATACACCACGTGGAGATATTCAGTGCAAAAGGCCATCGATCAAATGTTACAATAGCAACCAGCAGCTTACACAGTTTGGTGCTGTGAATTCTAGAAGAGTAATTGTACACAGTCTTTTTCATGTGTCAGTTTTTCAACACCTATCAGGATCAGGACTGCAACCGTACACACTCTGTACATTTGCCAAATGCTAATGGAATTATCATAACAACCTAGTGACAAATTTTTAGTATTGTCAAATCCTACACTAGATTAAACTCTCTATATGACTCATTAGTGCTATTTTTTTTTTTTTACAATGTACTCAGTTTAGCTTTTTGTATATTTATAATTTTATATTTTATGTAACAGTGGCTAACAGGGAATTGTCCAAGGACCCCAGTTCTCTGGTTTTATTTCATAGTCTAAAAATATTGTAATTCGAGCCTACCCATGAGTCTTAAAAAATGGTAAAAAATTATGATGTAATTATGGTAACATAATTGAGCAAAACAGAGAAATTTTCTACTACCGTAATGTATAAACTTTACAGTATAGTATATGTATGTAGCAGTGGGTGAAAATGAAAAGATGTTTTTAATTATTTGTATTGCTATTGTCATCGTAAGATTTTAAGCTGAATCATCATAACTCTGGAGCTACCTGTATTTAAATAAGTATGTGAATGTGTGCTCTGCAAGTTCAAGTTCAAAATTCAAGTTCAAGTTCAACTTATTCACACTTAAATGCTTTATACGACGTCTGACATTTAAGCATGAAGAAAAGTAATAGAATATAAGGATAAAATAATTAAGATAAGTAGATGAATAAAAAAATATAAACTATAAAAGATATAGAAAATATATGTGTATATACATTAATCTAGACGGGGATGGATGCATATGGCAGATATTGTCATTATAAATTAAAGTGATTTAGTGTGATTGTCCTTGAAATGTCCATGTGCAGTATGGTGTGGTATAAAGTGACACTGTGCTGTTCAATTCTAATGGACCGGAGGCATATTTTCCCCCATGCCCAGTGTTCCTAATATAGGCTCTCATTGCAGGTAAATGAATACAGGATTACTGTGTATTTCTAAAAGATACCTGACCGTCATATTCATATGAATCTACTAGATGTTGGAGCAAAGCTAAGAGGATTTGATCATTCAGTTACAAAAACATTGATGACCTCAGGCACTGATGTTAGATTCAAAAGTCTGGGGTGCAGTCAGTGTTCCAGTTTCTCCTAAGGGTGTTCAGTGGGGTTAGGGTCAGGGATTTGTGCAGAACACTGGAGTTCTTTCACTTTAACCTTGGCAAACTGTGCCTTTATGAATTTTGCATCATTTTAGACGAAGCAGTAAAGGGTAACTGCATGCACATGCACAGTTGTCTGCTTTTAACTTTATGGCAACAGCTTGGGTATGTCCACATACTTTTAACCATCTAGTGTACATAAATGGGAAATTGTGTCATCTTTAAGACTAATTCTCAGGCTTACCTGTTTATTTATGTTGGCTTATAGAAATCACTTGTCCTTTGTCCCATACTGTCATCATAAGAACAAATTAGGTTGAAATATTGTCACCGTGGGACTTTAACTTTCCTGTGCTATTGTTCTCACTTTACTTCCACTTCATAATTATGGGATTCGCTCTCTTCTCCTCTCTTCTGGATTTTAAATTGTGTTTCTCACAAAAAAAAAAACAAACAAAAAAAAACATTAATATAGTTTTGTTTCTTTTGCATTACAATTTGTTGCTTGTTCTTTGGTTGATAGTGCAAGCAACAAATTGATTTAGTTTTCTCTGAAATTACAAGGCCAAAGGCATGCCATTATTGCATCAAACATGAGTACAGACTGGGTACAGAGTATATAATGATCTAATTAAAAGAATAAAGCCAATTTGTTAAAATGGTATTTGAAAAAAATAAACATGCAAATCTGACCACAATATACAGTGAATATTTTATGACAAAATTGTACTCAAGGTGGAAAATATATATTTTTATATTTCACAATATGAAAATAAGTAATTAAGTGACTTGAAAAAAAGTGATAAGGTTTAAGGTTTAGCTCAAACTCTGCTTGAAGTTTATAATCATTTTGTTGTCAAATTTGTTTCTGCCACAGGTATCGTTAGCCAACAGGGTACTGGTGGAAATCGGGCTACTGTAAGGAGAAGTGTAGGAGAGTGGAGTTTTGGTTTGGTACTTTAAATGTTGGCACTATGACTGGTAAAGGGAGAGAGATAGCTGAAATGATGGAGAGGAGAAAGGTTAATATGTTGTGTGTTCAGGAGACCAAGTGAAAAGGGAGTAATTCCAGGAACATTGAAGGTTGGTTTAAACTGTTCTTTCATGGTGTGGATGAAAGAGAAATGGTATAGGGGTGATACTGAAGGAGGAGTACAGTAAGAGTGTAGTGGAGGTGAAGAGAGTTTCTGATAGGGTGATGAACGTGAAGCTGGAAGTTGAAGGAGTGATGATAAATGCCTATGCTCCACAAGTGAGTTGTGAGATGGAGGAGAAGGAAAAATTCTGGAATGAGCTAGATGAAGTGGTAGAAGGTGTACCTAGGAATAAACGTGAATTAGTGATTGGGGCAGACTTTAATTGGCATGTAGGTGAAGGGAACAGAGGAGATGAGGAGGTGATGGGTAGGTATGGTCTTAAGGAGAGGAATGTGGAAGGGCAGATAGTGGTTGATTTTGCTAAAAGGATGGAAATGGCAGTGGTGAACACTTATTTTAAGAAGAAGGAGGATCATAGGGTGACTTATAAGAGTGGAGGAAGTTGCACAAAGGTGGACTATGTTCTATGTAAGAGATGCAACCGGAAGGAGATTGGAGGCTGTAAGGTGTTGGCAGTGGACAGTGTAGCTAAACAGCATCAGATGGTGGTCTGTAAAATAATTTTGGAGGTGAAAAAGAGGAGGAGGAGGAGAGTGAGGAATGAAAGAAGAATAAGATGGTGGAAACTAAAGGAGGAAGACTGTAGTGAGAGATTCAGTGGTCAGTCAGGGGCTCAGTGGTGGTAAAGAGGTGCTGGATGATTGGGCAACTACTGCAGAAGTGATAAGGGAGACAGCTAGAAAGGTACTTGGTGTGACATCTGGAGAAAAAAAGGAAGACAAAGAGACATGGTGGTGAAATGAGGAAGTGCAAGAGAGCACATGGAGAAAGAGGTTGGCAAAACAGAATTGGGATCAACAAAGTGATGAGAAAACTAGGCAGGAGTACAAGGAGACTTTTGATACTGGTAGAAGCATGGAGACATTTTAGGAGAGATGGCAGTGGAGATTTTTAACAGGTTGTTTAACAAGATTTTGGAAGGTGAGAGGATCTATGAGAAATAGAGAAGGAGTGTGGTGGTACCGATTTTTAAGAATAAGGGGGATGTGCAGACCTGCAGTAACTACAGGGAAATGAAGTTGATCAGTTACACCATGAAGTTGTGGGGCGTAGTAGAAGCCAGGCTGAGAGAAGAGGTGACCATCTGTGAGCAACATGCCGGTTTCATGCCGAGGAAGAGGACCACAGAAGCATTATTTGCTTTGAGAATGTTGATAAAGGAGTACGAAGAAGGTCAGAAGGAGTTGCATTGTGTGTTTGTGGATTTAAAGAAAGCGTATGACAAGGTGACATTGTGGTATTGTATGAGGAAGTCTGGTGTGTCAGAGAAGTATGTGAGGGTGGTGCAGGACATGTATGAGGACAGTGTGAAAGCAGTGAAGTGTGCAGTAGGAATGACAGACTGGTTCAAGGTGGGGGTTGGACTGCATCAAGGATCGGCTCTGAGCCCTTTTCTGTTTGCAGTGGTGATGGACAGGTTGACGGATGAGGTCAGACAGTAATATTCATGGACTATGATGTTTGCGGAAGATATTGTGATTTGTGGTGAGAGAAGAGAGCAAGTTGAAAAGAGCCTGGAGAGGTGGAGGTATACGTTTATAGGACTGTGGTGAGACCTGCTATGTTATATGGTTTAGAGACAGTGGCTTTGACTAAAAGACAGGAGGTGGAGCTGGAGGTAGCAGAGCTGAAGATTTTTGTTGGGAGTGACGAGGATGGACAGGATTAGAGATTAGTTTATTAGAGGGACAGCTCATGTAGGACGTTTTTGAGACAAAGTGAGGGAGGTGCGATTGAGATGGTTTAGAGAGACATGTGCAGAGTAGGGACATGGGTTATATCGGTAGTAGAAGAGGATGGAGCCACCAGAAAGGAGGAAAAGAGGAAGACCAAAGAAGAGGTTCATGGATGTGGTGAGGAAAGACATGCAGGTAGTTGGTTTTAAAGAGGCAGATGTAGAGGACAGGGGGTATGGAGAAGGATGATCTGCTGTGGCGACCCCTAATGCGAGAAGCCAAAAGAATAAGAAGTGTTGTTAAATTTGTTTGAGGAAAATTTTATTCAATTCATTTTCATTTGTAGAATGCTTTTAACAATGAACATTCTCTCAAAGCATGTGTTAAGTTGCCTTATAAATGCAAGTTTTGTCCCTAATGAGTGAGTCAGTGGCAAATGTGGCAAGGAAAAACTCTAGAGATGGCATGAGGAACAAACCTTCGGAGGAACCAGACCCAAAAGGTTATCCATCCTCACATGGGTGACACTGAACGTCCATTGATTACTATTTCATCATTGTTGAAAGGTGTTTAAATGCAACCTGTGGTCCTGAGCCATTGTAGTAGATTGTTGAAATTAATTACAGTCCAAATTCCTCACATTTCTTGAATCACTGAGTAATTTTATGGCTCTTTAGGCTGTTCATGTGGAACCCTCCTCAGCTGCACAAAGTGGCCTCCAATTGAAAAAAACTCTATCCAGAGTTAGGGCATCTGGATGAATCAGGCAGATCTGAAGAGAGTCTTGGAGCAGTATTGTGAAAGAATTGTTGAACACCCATTTTTGTCCGCATTTAAAAAAAAATGTTTCCATCCTCTGTGTGCCCAGAATCACAATTCTTTTCTAAGGATTTGATTAAAGCAGTAGTATTCCAGTTTGAAATGGTCCACGGGTTCTGTTTTCTCTAGTACCGCCTGTCTTAAACATTTTACATAATTCAAGTAATCACATATTTGCCAGCCATGCCTGGGTTAAAGATATGTTAATCTGGTTTCAACAAAAATTTAATAAATATACTGTATACACTGGAGATTTTATCTAACAGGTAAAAAAATCTGAAAAAAAAGATCGATAAAATTCCACTAGTTACAAATTTTGATTAATCGACTTTGCTGTCATAATCATGGCTCCTTTTATCTGAGCCACTTTGTCCGAAGTTGTCATTTAATCACAATAAAATTAGATCTGACGAGCTATAGGAAATGGATTTATGGGACAACAATAAAGCATGCACTATATGGAAAAAGGTTTTGGGACACTAGAGTTTTCCAGAAATGTGGATCTTCCCCAATATTTTATATCAATTGTATATGATGTCCTTGGATGTAGTATAATAAAATGTTCTCTTTACTTGAACTAGGAGACCCAAACCTGCTCCAGCTTGTCAGAGCCCCTAGTACACAAAGCCAGCTCCATGAAGATATGGTTTACATGAGTTGGAGTGACCTGCTATAGTGCTCTGACCTCAACCCTGTAGAACACCTTTGAGATGAATGTGAAAGAAGACTACACCCCAGGCCTCCTCACCCAACATCAGTACCTGATTATTAACACTCTTGTGTCTGAATTAGCCCAAACCTTCATAAGCAACCTCCAAAATCTAGTGGAACATCTTTCCAGAAAAATGGAGGTTATTTTAAAAGCAAATATAGACTGAATGTGGAATGGGATGTTTCAAAATGCACATATGAATCTTATTGTGTCTACAAACTTTTGTACATATAGTGCATTCTCGCTCTCTCTCACACACACACACACACACACACACACACACACACACACACACACACACACACACACACTTTCCAATTGACCCCTTAACCCTAGAAATATGTTGGGGCCTTGCTCACATTTCATTCTGCACTAGCACAATGACCAAACTGTTCACTGTTCAAGGCTCTTGATCATGTATTTGATCAGAACTTTGAAAAGGATCAAGGAGGGCTAGATGGCACTCAAGCGGTTGAAGAGGATGTGTTTGAAATAGAGGACCACACTGAATGTAATACAAACCATAAGCCACAAGTCATGAGCCAGAGAAAAAGATTTAGCTGATAATGATGTAAATTGTCCTGATGTGGAAGAATGAAAACAGTAATTGTCATCTATCATGATCCATTGTCATGTTCTATAACAGCTAAGAAAACTCCATTGTTGCATAAATAGACCCAACCTTAGAACCAAGGCAAGTACTAAAGGATAAGGCCCATCCTAGAGGAACTAAAGAGAGTTCTGGTAACTCCAGATACTGCAGGTACATACAGTATGCTTGTACTAATAAGTATACTTAAAGAGAAGTGCACTAGATGCTAGACATTCTTAATTCAAAATCAGAATCAACTTTATTGACCAAGTATGTTTAGGCATACAGAAGAATTTGTTTCCAGAGCAAACCAATAGAGCACATAAACTAATACAAACTTGATTACACATAGCACACCTAAACAATGAAGCATAGAAACCAGTGGTACTGTGGTTAAGGACAATAAGAGTTTATCTCAGTGCCAAATGATCCCACCGACACTTCATGTCCTTGGGATTATTCTTGCCACATTTTCTGGATCCTGTTCCTGTTCTTGTCTCTGTTCCTGATCATAAACCCTGCTCTGCTCTGTCTCCCTTGTTGCTGGTTTAAACTCCGGACTGTTTCTTGGTTTGTTTCTCTGCTTGCCGGCTTTTGGATATTTCGACTGTTTTTGGATTTTCCATTGTGGTTCCTTCTGCATTGCTCTGTCTGCTGGCTTTTGAGCTTTTGGACTGGTTTTTCGGACTGTGTTTTTGCTTTTGCCCCATTGCTCTGTCTTGTTTTGCTTGCAACTTTTAATTAAAACCTGTTTTCTCCATATGCCTGTTGCATCCTGCATTTGGGTCCTTCCATCCAGTCTCCACCCCTTACAGGTAGAGCCATTAGATTTTGGATCGTGATTGTTCAAAGTTCAAAACCCAGCGCCACCAAGGTCTCACTCCTAGGCTCTTCAGCAGGCCCTCAAGTTGCCCTCAGTTTTATAACTGTAACTGATGTGTCACCGGTAATTCTTTAGCACTCTGCAAAGGGTGTCTGCCAGACACCATAAATGTAAATGACATTTCAGTTGAGCGATTGTCAATTTGGTTTAAAAAAAACTGCACATGCATATAATATTCCAGTTATTGTTTTATTTATACAAAGCATTTAAATATTCTGAATCCTTCTTATTTACTGTTCTCATTATTTTTGTATTTAAAATGATTAATTTCAATTTAATTTCAATCATTTAAATTTTATTTGATGCAACTAACTTGTTTTGTTTTTTAAAACTTTAATTAATAGCTTCCCACATGGCATGGAGGTAAAGTGTTCAGTGTGAGTTCATGTTCAAATCCCATTACTGCCTCTACACTCTCTGTTTTGTCTCCATTAATCAGAAAAGAGAAAAAAAATCATGTCTCGTTTTTTTTGGTTTTCTCATTCTATTCCTAATAAGCAATTATAGAAGAACCATTCATGACACCGAAATAAAAAAGGAAGGCATAATCAGGATGAGATTTCCTCTGCATGTGAGGACTTCAGTCTCAATATATCAGGCAGGTAAAAAAAAAAAAAAAGGAAGAAAAAAGAAAGCTAATCTGATTCAAACACTAAGCTTCAGCCAAGAGTGTGAACTTAACCTTGGTGTATGGTCCTGATTGTAAATGTTTCGAGGTCTAAAGGGAGATCCAGATCTAGTGTATGTTTCCTGGAGAAATGATTGGAGTCCAGAAAGGCCTGAGTGACAGCGGTAAATTCCGGCTCGTCATGCCTCCGTGAGTTCGAGGTTCGCTAGAGGAAAACGAGTGACTTGTATTTGAAACACGTCCCCCTTTCTATTTCCAAAGTTGCTGGAGAAACATGTAGGGGGAAAAAAACTGTAGGATGAAAACAATGCCCCAACTGAGCTGATAACATAATAGAATGTGTGTGTGTGTGTGTGTGTGTGTGTGTGTGTGTGTGTGTGTGTGTGTGTGTGTTTTGTGTGTGTGTGTGTGTGTCTGGCTGTAATTAGCACAGGGTTCCAGGAGTGTGTCGATCATTGGGGTGCATTTTGAGGGGACAGACAGAGAAAGCCGAATTTTGCTGTGTCTGTGTGTTTATGCCTGCAGTAGTGTGCCAACCATATGTTACCATTCTGTGGACGCATCTGTCGCTGTCGCTTTCCCAGACTGTGTGTGTGTTCAGAAAATTATCTTGTGTGTGCACGTGTGTGTGCATGTGTGTGCTTCTGTATGCATGCCAGTGTGGCTCGAAAGTTCACTCATTGCATTTTGCTTGATGTCTATATTCATCATAGCATTTTTTATCATATTTATGGAAATGGCCTTGTACGTGTATGTCGGTATTGGATGAGTGTGTGCGTTTATGTGAGTATGAAAAAGCTTGTATTTTTTAAAGGCATGTGTACATGTGTGAGAATATCCATGTGTTTATGTTTGCATTAATGTGCGTACTGTATGTGTGCGTCTGTGAGTGTGTGTGTGTGAGTGTGTGTGTGTGTGTGTGTGTGTGTGTGTGTGTGTGTGTGTGTGTGTGTGTGTGTGTGTGTGTGTGTTTTGTAGTGAGGGTAGCAGAGTGAAAGTGCTTTTTGATCCCTACTCAGGCTCTATCGTTCATATCGGCGTCTCCCTCTGTCACCTGTTCATTTGTATGGCTCTGACAGTTCTCATTATTGCTTTGGCAGTAGCTCAGCTTGTAATGCCAATGCAGCATTTGAGCAGAGTTCGACCGGCATTGTGCGTGTGTGTGTGTGTGTGTGAAGGTGTGTGTGCGTGTGTAAGTGTGTGTTCTCACTTCCTGACTGCAACCCACATCATCACCAAGACAATTACCGTCGACGACCCTGGCCCCTGCAAACAAACAAACATGACAGGAAGTGTGACAATAATGCTTTGCATACAGACATGGTGTACATGTATACAGCGTGGTGTCAGATATACAAAGCAGTTGGTGGGTAAATGAACTAATGAGGAAGTAATTAAGCAAAACTCATTAGTAGATTCAATGCGAGCTGTCTGTCTGCTGTCACGGCAACCCTGTAACATTTGACGTTTACAACTGATGATACATGTTGAGACCGTGTTGCCTTGAAACAGGCAGGAAGTCACTGATGCTGAAAAATCAACATTACAAGCGCAATTATGCTATTCTTATAATAATTACAGAAGAGAGCGAAAGAAATGGTTGCATATAGGATCTTTGATGATCATCATATCTTTGATGATGGTAGCACAAAGTTCAGTTCAGATTTGTATGTCGTTTTTTTAACAATCGACATATATATAGTTTTACAATAAACTGGTTATAATTACAAATTTTAAATTCATAGATTTGAGAGAAAACTCCCTGATATCAAAGGAGGAAGAAACATTGAGACTTATCTGTGTGACTCCAAAAGCTAATTCATTATAATCCTTTCATTGTTAAAGTTTTCAACTGTTCATTGATGGAGTATACAGTATATATACTTTATATTCAATTGACATTCGATTATATTCAACTGCTACTTTATTTTTACACTAATTTATTACAACCATAAAATAACCTATGCATACACAGAGAGGTTTATATTGGAGTAATATAAAAAAGAAGAAGAAGAAGAAGAAGAAGAAGAAGAATTCAAGAACAGTCCAACACCTACGATAATAAACGTTTTTCTTTTCATTAGGAATTAATCATAAAAACGAAAGATTCCTGAGGCAGCGAGAGAAAAGCGTGTAAGCGTGTAATCAAATTTGAACCTCAAGGCAGATTGTGGGATGCTTGAAAACCAACTGGATGACTTTAAGGATAAAGATGTAGAATAAGGGGCCAGAGAAGGTCAGGGATACGTGGAAAGACATATTTGCGTACATTCAGTTATGTTAATTATAATGCTTGAAATTGACACATTTTGATTTATTATATAAAAGAAGTATGCATTTATACAACTGAGGGTTAAGAACCTTTTTTAGTGGCCGAACAGTGCAGGGCACTTTGGTGATGCTGGGATTGGAACTCATGCCCTTTTGATCACAAGTCCAACATACAATATCCACATCTTAACCCTACCCCTTTTACAATAGAATGATTTATATTGGTATGATCCAACGCATAAATCCAACATCCACTAAGCTACCCATACTCTTTATACCTTCTAAGTATTTTGTCACAAGCCAGTTGTTAAAATGTATAGCTTCAAGACATCTACGGTAACGTCTTCTTCTTCTTCTTCTTCTTCTTCTTCTTCTTCGGATCATCCGTCTCCATACACCCCTGTCCTCTACATCTGCCTTTTTCAAACCAACTACCTGCATGTCTTCCCTCACCACATCCATAAACCCCCCTCTTGGCCTTCCTCTTTTCCTCCTTCCTGGTGGCTCCATCCTCAGCATTTTACTACCGATATACCCCATGTCCCTCCTCTGCACATATCCAAATCATCTCAATCTCGCCTCCCTGACCATGTCTCCAAAACATCCTACATTTGTGGTCCCTCTACGGTAACACATCATATATTTTGTGAAGGGCTGGGTTCAAACATGGCCTATAGCACCGGGTAAATTGTGCTAATTGCACATGTTTACAAAGAAATCTTTGACTCATGAACTTCTAAATCCTTGAATCAATTTCCAATGTCATTCGAGTCTTTGTTGAGTAATTTGGGATGTCTGTGGCTTGTTCCATGCCATATGGATCAGCATTCTTAGAACAGTTCAGTACTGACACTGAGTTTTGTACCAGCTGCAGGTGTAACAACGTCGAATGACAATCACTTCATCATTGCAACAATTTAACTTGAGGACATATTCAGATATTTAGCATGTAATAGCTAATAGATTTGCAGAGTTATTTTCAAAAACCAAAATTGAAATATTTGCATATATGGATGATTACTTCTTATAATAATTTGAATGGTACGAATAGATCCATAGAATTGTATCCATTGCATCCATGGCTGAATAAAACAAAATACTGCACTTTATTTATTTATTCATTAGTAAGAATGTTATCCTGGTCAGGCTTACAGTGGATTTAGAGACAGGCAATACACCATCTCCAAGCATCATCATGCACAAACACACACACACACACACACACATTCACACCCAGGAGCAATTTAAAATAGACAGTTCAGATACATGTATTTATACTTACCCTCCATCCACAAACTAACTCTCCACTATCGTAAGACAGCTGCCAACCTGGGAGTGTGAAGGCTAATGCTCATGCTGAGTAACTGAGCAGCTGAAGACACTTGGAGAAAAGCACTATCTACTCATTTCCTGAGCTCACAGAGGCACACGGTTAGTTAGTATCACTCTGGTTGACATTGGAAAGAGGAACAAGCAGGGAGGCCAAAAAGGTTTTGACATCATCGGGTTTCAAACTTGTGGTTTGTACACAAAAAGTATGCCCCAGCAAAGAACTCTGAGGTACCGTACAGGTGTAGATGGTACTAGCTAAGATGTTTTTTTCAATTCCAACTATCAAAATGTTCTGTTTTTAATGTAGCAAGCAAACCACTTTAAAATCTGGATAGACACAGGTCTTGAGATGGTTCAGAAGAATAGCTCAGGTGATTGTGTAAAAGCCTGAATAAAGGTCTGGTAGGATTGAAACAGGATACTTTACAGAACCAGCAGTTATATGTAAGCCATATAATACAGTGAAAAGGGCAGACTTTTTTTGCTGTGGGTTGCTTGAAAACCTGACCAAGAAAAAAAAAAACAGAGACCAAATTTTGTTTAGAAAATGGTTGAATGACAGAATAGTGCCACTGAGGAAGAAGAAAATTGTTCAAATGATTTTATTTATAAGGCTTCGATTTGGAACCTAACAAATAAAACACATTTAAATTACAGTATAATTCTTAATAATAATAAAAAAAAGTTAGAAGTCAAAGATTATATGTCATTATATTACTGATAAGACAACAGTAATCTACATTTATAGCATTGCCAGATGCCCTTATCCAGGGCGATGTACAATTATCTCATTCATACAGCTGAGCAGTTGAGGGTTAAAAGCCTTGTTCAATGGCACAGCTGTGGCAGATTAGTGGTGATGGGATTTGAACTCACAACATTCTAATCAGAAGTCAAACATTTTGACCATTCAGTTACCCCTTTCCCCAGCTTCGGTTTACTTATAAAGTATGTACAGTGTACTTTTTTTAGATACTGTATATTAATACTGTAATATAACTATATTGTGTGAATAAGGTTTTGTCTTTGTATTCAATACACAAATCCAGACCTTTATGTTTAGCATTTAACTATAAAATTATTTTATTTTAACCTAAAGAAAAAAAAAAGAGTACAGTGTCAAAAATATGCAAGTTTGTGCATTAGTGAGAGGCCTTAAATACTGAAATGCTTTCTGAGATGTACGAGGTGGTATTTCAAGTTTCGAGACTATTGTTAATAAATCAGTGTGTCAAAGACATTGTACTGTGTACATCGGGAGCTGTGCAACTGTTGCTTTTCTGAGCACGTGCCTTACCACACGCGTTACCACGTTTGCAATTTAATCATGGACAGGATGCTCCACAACGACAATGCACCCTGTCACCAAACTCGCATTGCACATGCGTTTCTCACCAGTACCACCTCACCTCCACACCTATCCTACTCGCCAGATTTCGCTCCTGTAGACTTTGCACTCTTCCTGAAGTTGCAGATTTTGCTCAAAGGTCGCCGTTTTGACACAATTGTGGAAATCCAGCATGAGTCGCAGAAGGTTCTTGACACGCTTCGAAAAGAAGACTTCCAGGACATTTTCCAGAAGTGTCAGGAACTGAAGAAGCTCTTGGATATATTTTAAAGTCAATGTCCAGTTTGTACAGCAGTAAAGCTTTACGGTCCTCTAAAAATAACAACATACAGCCATTATTGTCAGAATAACTGGCAACAAAAATTTGCATCACCACACATGCTGGACATCATCTGAGCCAAACAAGTTTATCTTAGTCTCATCAGACCACATGACATGGTTCCAGTAATTCATGCTCTTGGACAGGTTGTCTTCAGCAAACTGTTTCTTTTTTTGTGAACAGCTTCAGAAGAGGCTTCCTTCTGGGACGATGGAGATGCAAACCAACTTGTTGCAGTGTGCAGTGTGCAGTGTACGGTCTGAGAACTGACATGTGGACCTTCTGCTTCTGCAACCTCTAAAGCAAAGCGGCAGCACGTATGCGTTTGTTTTTTTGAAGCAGCTTCTGCACCTAATACTCAGCACAAGTATCAGTTGATCGACCCTTGTGAGGCCTGTTAAGAGTGGAATACATCTTAGAAACCTCTGTGTGACTCTGGCCACTGTACTATAACTCAGTCTCAGGGTGTTACTGATTTTCTTTGTGGAAAGCAACAATTCTAGTTCTTTGCCATGAGATGCCATGTTGAACAGCCAGTGGTCAGTATGAGATAATTGTACTCAAAGCACCAAATTTTAATTTGAATTTTAACTGCTCTAAAAGAAGATATGCATATTTGTATGGTCCTGTCAAACGAAGAAATACATGAACATGTTGAATAGGACATGTGGCTTTGCATGGCTAAACGATGTACACATTTTATCACTTAGGGTGTACTAACTTTTTTTCTGCCAGCTTTTTTTTATAATAATAGCTGTATGTTAAGTTATTTTCAGAGTATAGTAAATCTATTGCTGTAAATCTGCTGTTGGCCCGTGTTTGTTTGACAGAAGATGGCGGCATGTGCAGATTCAGCAGGTTGGTGCTTCCAGACTAACCACATTTTTCTTATTCCTATATATAAGAATTTTTTTTTGATGGACTTCAGTTGTTCTAAGTGTGTGCTTGGATGAAGACACTTGACATTTACATCTCTTGAAGTTGTCCACTGTTCCAAATTTCTGCTATTTATCAGCAAATTGCTTTAAATTATTATTTTTTTTACTAAATCTTTGCCATTTTAATATTATTTAAAATGGGTTTCTATAAATGTTGAATATTTTGTTGATGTGGCAGTTCATTTTAAACAATTATGGTAGAAGTATAAATCCCTGTAAAAGTCCAAATGTACTCACCTTTGAATGGATTTAAATAACTAATGTAAATATGAAAACATTTCAAAAGTATTGATCTATTAGAACTGATGTGAGAGACCCCTTCCTCCATATCAGATACATGTGATGATGAGTGCGAAAATAGGTGTGAAGGTAAATGTGAGGATGAATTTGATCATAGTGGCCATATATAAAATACTTATATAAAACGCTCAAGTGAAAAAATAAAACTCTCATATATCAACGAAATTCTCATGAAAAGGAAATACATATAAGTAGAAAATTCTACAAATGAGAAAGAAAGTCTCATTCTCCAGGACTCCAGCGAACCACAGTGAGAGCCATTATTCATAAATGGCAAAAACATGGAACAGTGAAGAACCTTCCCAGGAGTGGCCGGCCGACCAAAATTACCCTAAGAGCACAGTGATGACTCATCCAAAAGGTCACAAAAGACCCCACAACAACATTCAAACTACTGCAGGCATCACTGGCCACAGTTAAGGTCAGTGTTTATGACTCCACCATAAGAAAAAGACTGGGCAAAAACGGTCTGCATGGCAGAGTTTCAAGACAAAAACCGCTGCTGAGCAAAAAGAACATAAAGGCTCGTCTCAGTTTTGCCAGAAAACATCTTGATGATCCCTAAGACTTTTGTGAAAATACTCTGTGAACTGAAGAGACAAAAGTTGAGCAATTTGGAAGGTGTGTGTCCCATTTCAGAAAAAGAACATCATACCAACAGTGAAATTTGGTGGTGGTAGTGTGATGGTCTGGGGCTGTTTTGCTTCTTCAGGACCTGGAAGACTTGCAGGGATAAATGGAACCATGAATTCAGCTGTTTACCAAAAAATCCTGAAGGAGAATGTCCGGCCATCTGTTTGTGACCTCAAGCTGAAGCAAACTTGGGTTCTGCAGCAGGTCAATAATCCAAAACACACCAGCAAGTCCACCTCTGAATGGCTGAAGAAAAACTAAATTTAGACTTTAGAGTGGCCTAGTCAAAGTCTTGACCTGAATCCTATTGAGATGCTGTGGCATGACCTTAAAAATGCGGTTCATGTTCGAAAACCCGCCAAAGTGGCTGAATTACAACAATTCTGCATAGATGAGTGACCAAAATTCCTCCATAGTGCTGTTACAGACTCATTGCAAGTTATCGCAAACGCTTGATTGCAGTTGTTGCTGCTAAGGGTGGCCCAACCAGTTATTAGGTTTAGAGGACAAACACTTTTTCACACAGGTCCATGTAGTTTTGGATTTTGTTTTCCCTCAATAATAAAAACCTTCATTTAAAAACTGCATGTTGTGTTCACTTGTGTTATCTTTAACTAATATTTAGACTAGTTTGATGACATTAAAGTGTGAAAAACATGCAAAAAAAAGAAATTAGAAAACACTTTTTTACACCACTGTATTACCTCAAGAGAAAGGAAGAGTTAAATACTCTAACACGAAGTATAGAGTTAATATATGTATATATATATGAAAATTAAAATGAAATATTTTAAATGCAACATGTACTTCTGCAGTAGGTGATATATTCTTATACACAAGTGAATCATAATGTGAATCATTAATGTTTGGGTAAAGAGTTGTTACAGGTTTTCTTCTATTAGTGCAATTTAATACATCATATGCAATTAAAATTAACCATGTGGTCAGTAGTTTCTGCTTCAAGCAATCAAAGCTGCAGCCAAATTACTCTTGCTTGGGAGTTAAATTGGTCGTAACGTTGTGCAGAGTCATTATACAGTATATAGTAAATAATAAAATCTTTATAACCCTCTGAGCTGCTGCATGCCACAGACTTCACTTGCACAAAGAACTGAAACTCTATAGGACAAACTCCACTGTGAGCAGGGTGAGGATGATGAAACGTGTGTGTGTGTTAAGTACTAATGTTTGGATCTGTGAGTTTACGTTAATTAGTGCATGAGTTGAGAGTTATAAGACAGAGCCTGGGAACTCGAGCCAGCTGTCGGGACGGATGATTTGTCCTCGTCTCATCTGTCCTGAGCTGAATGCAGTGCTTATTGATTATGATTAAGCCTTTGTCCTTTCTGCTTATTATTAATATTGATCTAAGAACAAAGAACGAAGGGAGACCAGAGAAGAACCAAAGTGTGTTTTTGTGTGTGTGTGTGTGTGTGTGTGTGTGTGTGTGTGTGTGTGTGTGTGTGTGTGTGTGTGTGTGTGTGTTTGAGAGTGTTTGTTTGAAAGTGTGTGTTTGAGAGTGTGACATTGAGTCAGTGACGTGACAAAATGCAGATGAACGAATAGAGAGAGCGAGAGAAAGAGTAATGGAAGACATTATTGAACACATGTTTATTACAGCATGATCACTAAGGAACTCATTAAAAGTGAGATATTTACTGTTTTACACTTTATTAGTAGTAGTAGATGTGTGTGAGTGTGTGTGTGTGTGTGTGTGTGTGATCAGTCACAGTGTTTCAGCTGGGAATAGTGGAGACTATCAAAACATGACCACTTTTCTCTCACATTGCCCTCTTGGGACCCCTGATCTCTTACAGCCTGTTGGCTGGTTTTATTACACACACACACACACACACACACACACACACACACACACACACACACACACACACACACAGTAGACATGTAATTGTTTAAGTTTCTCTAGATTTCCCTTTATCTTTGCAGACACATTTAATTTATGCAATTTGGCTATTATAAACACCCCCGAGACACACACGCACAAGCAAGATAAACAGCAAAACACTGCAACTGAAAGATTAAATAAAAGTCAGTATTTTGTCATTTTTGAAAACAGAAATAGAGGATTTTTTTCTTTACCTTATCTTTCCACTAATCAGGTCACAGGTCAAAGGGCAGAAAAACAAACAGTTTGGGTGGAGTGTCATTTGATGAGTAGAGTATCATGTAACAAGCTGGAAGACAGATACACAAATAGAAATATAAGAGTGGAAAGATAGAAAAAGGAAAAGAGAGAGAGAGAGAAAGACAGCAAAACAGTCAGACAGAAAGAAGAAACGAATAAACAAACAAACAATAACAGGGAGATCTAGATATAGAAATAAAGAGAGACAGCAAGAAAGCGAATGACAGAGAGACAGACATACATGTATATAGGGATGCTTTGGTTCTTGACATGGTGTCTAGTGTTTGTAACATAATCTGGTTTGTCTCTAAAAACTGTTTTATGGTGCCTACATTTACAACTTTTCTACATAGAGCAACTTTGTGAAGGAAAAAAAAGGATGGAGAAGTAATGTTGATAAAAGCAGATGATTCATTTACCATGCCCAGGGCTAACATGCACACTCACCTCCAGCATGGTAAAAGTACACTGAATAATAAAAGAAGGTGCAAGATATTTATCAGGTATTAAACAGTAAGTAGCTGCAGTCGTTGTTTTGGGGCTCAGGTGTGTACACGTATATAAAAATACACTAACAAAGTTTTTGGACACCTAAGGTACTTTCTAAACATCCCATTCCACATTTAGTCATTATTTGCTGTTATAATAGCCTCCACTCTTCTGGGAAGATGTTCGACTAGATTTTGGGCTGTACTCATAGAGATTTGTACTCATTCAGCCACAAGGTTGTAAAGTCAGTTACTGACCACTTAGTAAAGTCAGGTACTGATGTAGGTGAGGTGAGGAGGCCTGGGGTGCAGCCAGCATTCCCATTCATCCCAAAGATGTTAAATACGGTTGAGGTCAGAGCTCTATAGCAGGAGATTTTTCGCATCAACCTATATTAAGCATATCTTCATAGAGCTGGCTTTCTACACAGCATAATTGCCATGCTAGAACAGGTCTGGGTCTAGTTCAAATGAGGGGAAAATTTAATCCAGAGACATCCTATACAATTGTTAACCTCCAACTTGGTGGTAACAGTTTGGGAAAGAATCACATATGGCTGGAAAAGTCAGGTGTCCTAATACTTTTGTATTGTCCATATAGTATACATACACATTTCCGATTGGTGCCTGACAAATCTCTCAAGTGCTGCTCTGTTCACAAACAGAAGGTGTGTTTGAAGAGAAGCTGTGGTGAATGCTCTGGCTCTAAAATCTACCCGAATCACATAGAGCATTCTATACGCTACTACCAGCACCACACACACACACACACACACACACACACACACACACACACACACACACACAGACAGACACACACACACACACACACACACACACACACACACACACACACACACACACACACACACACATACACACACACACACACACACTCACACATACACACAGAAGCTTGATGCCACTGCTGTGCCGAGAAAAATGGCAAGAAAAAAAACACCCATCTGCTCAGAAGTCATGTGTGGTAGGTGATTCTGAAAAAAGGACTAATGCATGTAACTACATATTTCCTACACATTCACACAGAGACATGCATGCACGCAAATACACAACAGGGACAGCAATGTCCTTTTTCAAGAAGACAAGCTATTACTTTTTCCCCTTTGTCTATGTTTAGCGATATTGTGTTTGTCTCTGTATTTCATGTTAAATCTAGTGCTGGATGATGGCAAGTGTGTGAGGAGAAAGGATTTCAGAAACTAAAACACAGAGAGAGTGTGAAACCTTTGTCTAATACACAGAAGAGAGAGAGAAAGAGCTAGAGAGAGAGAAAGAGAGAGAGAGACGTAATGCTTGTGGTTGGGGAGCAGCCGAGTGTAGAAAGCTAATTACAAGCTCTAAATTTCAGCGCACTCAATTTCACACACACACACACACACACACACACACACACACACACACACACACACACACACAAATGATCTCAGGTGATGTCATCAGCAATCTCAGTTGTGTGTGTCCCAATGGGAGGTAGGTAGGTGCAACTGTGCGTGAGTGTGTGAGAAACGAGAGGCTGGTGTCATCCACACATTTACAGAGTAATATCAGAGGTATCTGTTTGACCTCCTTCAATGGAGTAAGGGAGGGAGGGAGAGATAGTGGAATACAGAGACAGAGTAACAGGACAAGAGAGAAAAAGACAAAAGTCAGAGTCGTTCGTTCTTTTATCACATGGCTCCTATACACTCTATGCAGTGCATTACAGAGGAAATAGAATTGAGTAGTTCACCGCATAAGTCCTCTGATCAAGTTGTTAATTCTTTTGTCACATATATACATATAATTGCATAGCGTATGTGGGAGTCACGTGACAGAAGAACTAACAACACGGACCAGAAGATATGAGAGGTGAAGCTACTCATTCACAAGTTTTAGCTTATCTTAGCTGCATTGTCATATTTCCATTATTGGAACTATAGTCAAAGTTCTTGTATGTTGACATGTTGGGGGATCTGTTTTGTTCATTTTGACGAACAAAATTCCAAGAATCAAGTAACTAAAATGATCCAATCTTCCCATCACTGGAACTTGTCAGTAATGGCGACTGATGACTGGAAGGACCCAAATGCAGGATGCAAGCAGGTGTAAGGTGGAAATGGTCTTTAATGAATGAAACAGGCAGAAGGAAAAACACAGGTCCAAAAACAGATAAAAAATAACAGTCCTAAAATCTGAAGCCAGCAAGCAGAGCAATGGGGGCAAAGACAAAAACAAAGTCCAAAAATCAGTCTAAGAGACAGGAGACAGTGCAATGCAGGATATCCGAATCAGAATGCGAAACAGTCCAAAATCCGAGAGCTGAACCCGGAAGTGTGCCCCATGAAATCCAAAGAGAGCGCCTTGAAACCAGAAAACCAGAGTGATGCCAAATTTTTTAATTAATTTATTTTTAAGTATTTTGATTAAAGAGCTATTTTGTTACTATTTTGAAAGGCTACTTACTTAGGATTTTGGATTGTCTAGATTAAAATAAAATCATTTTGAATGTAATATTGAAGTTTTAGACAGACCTCATGACAACAATCATGACAACAGCTTAGAAATTCCCAAGAAAGACAGAGCTCATCAGTGTCGTTGATGCATAAAATCGTCACAATTTTACAGTTACGATTTGGAAATTTGATTAACAGGGATGATTGGGCTCTGAATTATTTTCCTATACCAACAGAACAGAACATCAGTGCCAGGAATATTATCATATATTAGTAATAGTGGATTCTGAGTCACTGGAACACTGAGATACACTCAGGTTGTAATGCAATTTCATCACAGGATAATATACACACATAAAGACCCATTCTTTCACTCCTAGAGATTGTTTATTTATTTAGATAAAAATAGTAAAAGTTTATAAATGTTAGATATGTTCATATCATCTATATTAGTTTATCTCTAACGAGCAAGCTAGAGGTGAGGGTGGTGATAATAATTTCCTGTTATAATATAAGAATATTCCTTGAAAGGAACCTGACTCATAAAGAAATCCATCCTTATCTAGGTGACACCGGATATTTATCTATTATAGTTTCATTATTGTTGAGGAATTGCTGAACCATCTACAGAAATCTCAAGTGTTGATTATAGTGTGATTATAGTGTGCTTTAGCTCTATCTTGAATCTACTCTCTTCTGGTAAGGTAGGATTCTAACTTTGTATATTTATTTAACTCAGTTGATTCTAGAGTGTTGGTCTGTGCTTATTAGTTTGGTCAGGTGATTAATCAAGGGTAGTTTCAGTCTCACTTGAGGTGTGAATTGTGGGCAGGGCTTACTCACTTATATTGAAGGTGCTCCCCCCTGAAGCCAGTAACGCCAAGTGTTTATTTAGAATTTCTTATTTGTACTTTTTTTTTTTTAAACACATTGATCTCAAATTGGGAGATCAGTCATGTGCTTTAAACCCATCTCTGTAGTCATCTCTTACAGACACAGACGTTCCCATCCACAGAACAGATGTCACATTGCCAGTATCCTCATCTACCCTCCCCTGTTGTCTCAATCTCAAACAGTGGTGGTCGGTGGGCTCTGGAATTGCCAGTCTGCTGTAGGGAAAGCTGACTTTATCACAGGCTTGGCTTCCCACTACACCTTTGACTTTCTGGCACTTACTGAGACCTGGATATCCCCACAGAACACCAGCTGCTCTGTCTTCTGCCTATGCTTTCTCTCACTCACCAAGAGAAACCAGTAGAGGTGGTGATACAGGTCTACTTTTATCACGGAGATGGTGTTTCACACCTCTCCCTTTGTCTCATCTAACCATGTCTTCTTTTGAATTCCATGCAGTTTCAGTTACCTCTCCAATCAACCTTTTCATCATTGTCATCCACCGCACTCCTGGTCCCCTTGGAGACTTTCTAGAAGAGATGGACACACTCCTCAGTACTTTCCCCTCTGACAGCACCCCTCTGACAGTTCTTGGTGACTTCAACCTCCCATCCGACAAACTTCAGTCATCCTGCCTCTTGCCTTTTCTGAATACCTTCTCCTTGATATTTTAACAGCTGCCCTCCAACACAAAAGGGAGGAAATGTCCTGGACCTGGTTTTCACCCGCCCTACTCCAGCTACAGACATGTCTGCCACTCCACTTCCAATCTCTGATCATCACCTGGTTTCCTTTTCAATCACTCTTCCTATTTAACCGAAAAATAATTTACATGTCTCTTTTATCCGTCCTAACCTTCACTCCATCTCTCCCTCTTCTGTAGCTTCCTGTACTCTTTCATCTCTTCCTGACCCTGACTCCTTTTCCTCTCTACCCTTCGACATTGCTACTGACTCCTTCCTCTCAACTCTTTCCTCAACCATGGACCTCCTTTGCCCCTTGACTACAAAACCCAAGAAGACTTCTTGTCCAACACCATCATTGTCGGAGGTTTTGCGCAGCAAACTCGATGTAGACCTCGCATCTTACCGCACACTCCTGACCAAATTTTCTTTGGAGGTTACTTCAGCCAAAACTGCCTTCTACAAGGAAAAGCTTGAGGCCTCTGCACAAGATCCTCGTAAGCTCCACAACATCTTCTCTTCACTACTCAACCCCCCTGCTGTACCTGCTCCATCCTCCCTGACTGCTAATGACCTTGCCTCCTTTTATGATGAGAAGATTAAGAAATCTGTCAGACAGTCACTTCCTCCCCAACAATGACTACACAACACAGCCAACAATCCACTACGTCTCTGTCAAGCTTCTCAACCTTAACAGAAGATGAGACACTGCAAGTCATCCAATCTTGCAATCCCACCACCTGTCCTCTGGATCCAATCCCTTCAACTATGCTTCAGACCATCACACATGATCTCCTGCCCTTCATCCTCACAATCATCAACGGGTCATCAACATCTGGCTATGTACAAACTACCTTCAAGCAAGCAAGGGTCATTCCCATCTTGAAGAAACCGGCTCTGGATCCATCAGACATCAACAACTACAGACCGGCATCACTTCTCTACTTTCTTTCTAAATCTCTGGAACGCACTGTTTTTAACCAACTGTCTGTCTATCTCTCACAGAACAACCTCCATGATCCTAACCAGTCTGGGTTCAAAGCAGCACATTCCACAGAGACAGCCCTTTTGACTGAGAAACTGAGAGACTGTTTCTGAGAAACTGCATGCTGCCCGGTCAGACAAGCTGTCATCTGTACTTATCTTCCTGGACCTTTCAGCAGCATTTGACACAGTCAACCACAAGACACTTTTGTCAACCCTCAAGAGCCTTGGTATCTGGGGGAACAGCATGGGAATGGTTTGCTTCCTACCTGGAAGGTCGCTCATACCAGGTAACATGGAGGGGATCCACATCTGCCCCGTGCAGACTCACCACTGGTGTCCCACAAGGCTCAGTACTTGGTCCCCTCCTTTTCTCCCTCTATACCCACTTTATTGGTGAAGTCATATCCTCACAGGTTTTCTTACCACTGCTATGCAGATGACACTCTTTTCTTTCCCTCTATCAGATACCACAGCTTCCGTTTAAATCTTGGCATGCTTGACAGACATATCTTCATGGATAAGTGCTCACCAACTAAAACTCAACCCCAGCAAAACAGAACAGCTGGTCATTCCAGGCAATTCATCTCCAGGTCAAGATCTCCAAAAACACTTCATGACTCTCTGCTCTCCCCTTCAGCCACTGCTCGTAACCTTGGGGTAACTATGGACAATGAACTGTTCTTCTTCCCACATGTTGCTAATGTGTCTCGTTCTTGTAGATTTCTTCTCTACAACATCCAAAGGATTCGACAATTTCTGTCCACACAGGCTGCCCAGGTGCTAGTTCAGTCTCTTGTCATTTCAAGAATTGACTACTGCAACTCTCTGCTGGCAGGTCTTTCCCTGAACGCTATCCGTCCACTGCAAATGATCCAAAACGCAGCTGCACGGCTTGTGTTCAATCAGCCCAAGTTCTCCCACACCACCCCACTGCTGCGTTCCCTTCACTGGCTTCCAGTAGCTGCACTTTTCAGATTTAAAACACTGATGCTTGCCTACAAGGCCAAAAATGGACCAGCGCCATCTTACCTCAGTGACCTCATCACATCTCGCACTGCACCACGCTGTCTGAGATCCTCCAGCACTGCTCGACTGGTACCACCTTCTCTCAGAATGAGAGGTAAGTACACTTCAAGGCTCTTCTCTGTTCTGGCACCAAGGTGGTGAAATAAACCTCCCCTAGATGTCTGTACAGCGGAGTCCCTGATTATCTTCAAGTGACGACTGAAGACCTACCTCTTCCTGAAACACTTAAATTAGCACTTTCCAAGTTTGTAGAATTCTAGGGTTATATTTATATTAAGTTTGTAATCTGGCGTACCAGTGTAGATTTATTCATTACTAGAGATTTAAAGCACTTTTGTACGTTGCTCTGGATAAGGGCGTCTGCTAAATGCCGCAAATGTAAATGTAAATGTTATAGCCATCCACTTGTTGGTATGTTTCTGGGACATGGGAGAAAACTGAAGAATCCCACATGGATTTGGGAAGAAAAGACAGCAAAAGCAGAAACCTGAGTTCTGTATCAAACCAAAAACCCTGGAGTTGTCTCTGACTGAAAAAACAAAACTAATTTATGAGGTTGTTTATTGTTTTGCGTTGAAGTAATTAAATGTTAATGTAATGGAAAACAGGATTATAGGGAGCACCCAGTCATTAGGGATGCACAAGCCAGTGCACTCTTAGTGACGGTCCTAAACCTGAATAAATAGGGAGGGTTCCGTTAGGAAGGGCATCCAGCATAAAACGTGCCAAATCAAATACGCAGCTCACAAATCAGACTTTCTTATTTCACATTTTACCAACGACCGCCGAAATTGGGCTACTGTTTCCCGAAGGCAGAAAAGGAGAGGAGGAAGAAGTCTACATAGAAAACAGCAGGTTAAATGTTGGTACTATGACAAGTAAAGGGAGAGAGTTAGTTGATATGATAGAGAAAAGAAAGGTAGATATGTTGTGTGTTTAGGGGACCTAGTGGAAAGGGAGTAAGGACAGGAACATTGGAGGTGGGTTTAAACTGTTCTTTCATGGTGTGGATGGAAAGAGAAATGGTGTAGGGGTGATTCTGAAGGAAGAGTACAGTAAGTGTTTAGTGGAGGTGAAGAGAGTTTCTCATAGCGTAATGAATGTAAAGCTGGAATTTGAAGGGTTGAGGATAAATATCATCGTTGCTTATGCTCCACAAGTGGGTTGTGAGATGGAGAGGAAGGAAAAATTCTGGAGTGAGTTATATGAAGTGGTAGAAGGTGTACCTAGGAAAACAAGATTGGTGATTGTGGCAGACTTTAATGGCCATGCTGATGAAGTGATCAAAGGCGATGAGGAGGTGATGGGTAGGTATGTTCTTATGCAGAGGAATGTGGAAGGGCAGATAGTGGTAGATTTTGCTAAAAGGATGGAAATGGCAGTGGTAAATACTTATTTTAAGAAGAAGGAGGAGCAAAGAGGTATGTATAAGAGTGGAGGAAGTTGCACACAGGTGGACTATGTTCTATGCAGGAGATGCAACCTGGAGGAGATTGGAGACTGTAAGGTGTTGGCAGGGGACAGTGTAGCTAGACAGCATCGGATGTTGGTCTGTAGGATGGTTTTGGAGATAAAGAAAAAGAGGAGGAGAGTGAGGACTGAATAAAAGAATAAGATGGTGGAAACAGAAGGAGGAAGACTGTAGTGTGAGGTTCAGGGAAGAGGTCAGACAGGGGCTCGGTGGTGGTGAAGAGGTGCTGGATGATTGGGCAACTACTGCAGAAGTGATAAGGGAGACAGCTAGAAAGGTATTTGGTGTGACATCTGGAAATAGACAAGAAGACAAAGAGACGTGGTGGTGGAATGAGGAAGTGCAGGAGAGCAAAAGAAAAATGAGGTCAGCAAAACAGAATTGGGATCCAGTTGTGTCCCATCTCATGAAGTTTTTGGACCTATAAAGAAGTAGATGCTGACCCCGCAAGCATCCCCAACCATCTAAAGACAAACCAGCGCTATTTGCATTCCACTTTATCTAGAGTTTTGACATTGGCCTCTGCAAATTTTTAAAGGATGTGGCATAGAGGAGTGTTCTTGGATCTATAATGATCAGTTGCTCAGTAGCTCCTGTTTCCACAATTGCTCTACATATAAAAATGCATTTAATTGGTCTTAATCCCACATTTTAAATTTGGTTTAATTCAATTTTTTCTTTGAAAAATTTTTTATTTTAGAAATAATAATAATAAAAAAACTGTATAATAGAGAAGCATGAGCCACATCACATTTCACAAATTAAAAAATTGTAAATTTGTATTTTTTTTTTGTGTTGCAAAGCAAAGCTGTGTTTTTCGTATTAATATCAACTCAAAGCCATATTTTCACAGGAGTTCTAATGTTCCAAGAGAGAAAATTGCACATGGTTTGCCATCGCAGTTAGATACAGGAAATTTAGCAGATTTGAAAAGATCACTCTAGCGGATATTAGCCATGCCACGTCCCTTACGCTTTCAAATAATCTCACACTCATTATGTTTGTATAATACAACTCCTTTATCGGTGTGCGCTACTGAATCACATTATTATTAAGAGCTCTTCATAATAGCAGAGGAATGGTACTGTTCCCACATCCTTTAACTACAGCTGCCACTCACTAACTCATTCAACTCATTCCTCCTGCTCTCACACGTATCATTATAAGATAGGAGAAAAAGAGAGAATATAAAATAAGAGGGACAAGAGATAGACAGAAAGAGAAATAAGATGGGGCAAGGAGAGAGAGAGAGAAAAAAAAGAGAACAGGCTGAGTAAGCAAAAAATTAATTAAAAGGGGGTGAGATAGAGAAAAAGAAAGAATACAGGGCTAAGGAAAAAGAAAGAATAAATGACTGGGAGAAAAATAAAAGTCAAGATACAAAAAGTCTGAAAAAAACAGACATAAAAGCGAAAGATAAAGGACAGAAAAGAGGTAATGAGAAAGATAATGAGAAAGAAAAGATGACAAGCTGAGAGGATAAAGACAAAATAAGGGTTCTGAGTAAAGAAAAGAGAAGCAGCTGAGTGAGAGAAAAGAAAGAATAAAAATGAGAGGGGAAAAGAAAGGAGAAAAGAATGAGAGAGAAAAGAAAGGAGAAACGGATGAGAGAGAATGAATAAAGGAGTGTATGAAAGATAAAGGAAGAAACTATGGACAAGGGGCTGAGAGAGAAAAGAGCAACAGAATATGAAAGAAAAGGAAACAGAGAAAGAGAGAGAGAGAGAGAGAGAGAGAGAGAGAGAGGGGATGAGGAGGGTGGATATAAAGACAGAAGGTAAAAGAAGAAGTGGCAGAATGAGGCAGTCAGTCATGAAAGAAGGAGCAGAGAAAGAAAAAGAAATAAGAAGGAGCCAAGATGGAGAGAAGAATGAGAAGTGAATGAGAGAGAAAAGGAAAGAATAAGGGACTGTGAGAAACAGAAAGAAAAGGAACAGAGAAACAAAGAGAGAGAGAGAGAGAGAGAGAGAGAGAGAGAGAGAGAGAGAGAGAGAGAGAGAGAGAAAGAGAGATGAACAGATAGAGATGCTCTTAGCAGGATTGTTATGTTAGATTAATGTGCTGAATAAATAAAGTGGCCTCATTCCTCTCTTTCTGCCTGACCGATGAGTGTTATCAATCTGTCCCCGCAGCCTAATGAAATAACCTCACTCTCATCATATTTCTGTCTCTCTCTGTCTTCTGCACACACACACACACACACACACACACACACACACACACACACACACAAACTTGTCCACCACAATTCCAAATCAATCTGATTATGGTCTAAATATTGTGGTTCCCAGGGAGATAAGAGAGATGATATAGAGACATATGGCCTGAGAGTCAAAATACTGTGTATACTGTGTGTGTGTGTGTGTGTGTGTGTGTGTGTGTGTGTGTGTGTAATGCACTATTTTTTTGTGTGTGATAAAAATCTAAGATACTCTACAAGGGCCAAAAATCACAGATGGGAATACCACACACACACACACACACACACACACACACACACACACACACACACACACACATACACACACATGCTAGCTGGTGTGTGGTGGAAGTGTTGAGTGTGAATTTAAGTTTATGAGGGAAATCTATTAGTGAGCAGAAGGGATAGGGTCCATCACAGGTCAAATGATGCATGCACACAAGCTCTCACACACACACACACACACACACACACACACACACACACACACACACACACACAGCAATAGAGAGAGAGAGAGAGAGAGAGAGAGAGAGAGAGAGAGAGAGAGAGAGAATCCACTCCAGGCCTCTACGATACAAGAAAGCACTAATGATCTCCATCCGCCTCATTCTCCTAAACAAGAATATCGTTATGAGGAAGTGACTTCCCTGAAGAAGAATATCATTTACTGTAAAACTTCCAACTTGTTTACAAATGAGATTTACATCACTGGGATGATGAAGCGTAAACCGACAAAACCATTCAAGGAAATAAACATGAAACAGTGTGCCGTTCCTTTATCATAATACCGAAATGAATGTGTGGCCTTCTATAGAGATTTGACATCAACCCTGCTGCACAACTTTAGGATCAATTAATGCAGCCCAGGCCTCCTTGCCTCACCTTCAACAGTACCTGACTATAATAACACCCTTTATGGCTGAATGACCACGAATCTCCACGTGTTTTTTTCAAAAATATTGGATGCACATAATTGTATAGGACACCTTTAGAAGCTGTAGCATAAAATTTCCCTTTACTGGTACTACTAGACACAAACCTGGAAGTGGAAGATCTTGAGTGGCCTGCTAAAGAGCTCTGACCTCAAACCTATTGAACACTTTTGGGATGAATGTGAATGCTAACTGCACCGCAGGTCTCCTTATCTTCGTCAGTACATGACTTTACTAACACCCTTGCATCTGGATGAGCATACATCTCCACAAGCACACTCCAAAATCTAGTGGAACATCTTCCCAGAAGAGTTGAGGTTATTATAACAGGAAATTAGAACTAAATTTAGAATGACATATATTATGCCAGGTGTCCATAAACTTATGCTAATATAACCAACATTATAGCACAAATTTCAGGAACGTCATCAGATGTCGAAATTGGCCAATGAAACGTGTCTCAAATGTGCTACTGATATCATTAAAGCAATAAAAAAGAGTGCAGGAGAAAGCATAAATGGGCGTCTTTTCCCCCACCTCTGTACCATGTAGTCATTTTACGTCGCTAATGACATTACCTATGGGACCGACTGACTCCTACAACATATGAATAAAGTGTGACATTTCTACGTTACTCACCAGCTGACGTCATGTCCTGACTTCTTTAATTAATTATTTAATTACACTGCAGTAAAGTAATGACAGATATTTTATACCAGTATGTCAGCATTTGACAATTAAACATAAATTTAATACAATTTATAAAATTGAATTTCACTGAGAAACGAAGATGGCAAAATGATTGCTAATTTTATCGATCGGTTCATACAATGGTGGCAAACATTGATCACCAGCAGAACTTGATTTTCAAATGGATTTTAGCAACTGACGATTATTAAAAATGCTCCTGCAGTCAATAAAGTCTAGTTTTATAGCGTATTATCATTCAGTTTATCAATTACATTGTGTTGGTAATCACAGCAGACATCTAGGATTGTCTGTGATCTACAACTGGGATTGGTCGTAGTTTCTCAGGAATACAATGTACAGCCTGTATGTTCTTGCAGGTTTAGGACCAGGTTTTAGCGCTAAAACTATTTGTGTTCCAGCTATTTGCAGAAATACTACTTTTTGTGATGATGTAATGTTCTATGATGTAATGATTAATTCCTTCATGCATTTAATCATGTTGAGTAACTGAGTCCTATGAACACCAGGCAGGGATTCGTTCTAAATGGGGCATCAGTCATTTTTCCACAAGACAACCTACTAGGATGAGAAAGAATCCTGGAGAACCCAGAGAAAATCCATATAGATAGTAACCCAAGTTCAGGATGAGTCCCAAGAATCATATGAGCTGTGGGTGTTATATTTTTGCAAATACTAATAGCTATGTTCATTTATTTTTAGATTTCTTTTAAGTATTTTTAAAGGTGCATAAATTCTTTTCAGCTTTCAGAAATCAAGACTTCCAATTGTTTATTGTTTTAGTGTTAGTATTATGAACAATATTTACATTACCCATCAACCCCTGCATGTCACATGGCCTGTCACACGTCACTGAGCACTCACACCGGTAATGTTTTATCACTTATTAGCACCCCTATTAAGCTCTGTTTTTTTGAAGGTCTCATTTTTATGCTTTTGTTTTGTGTATGTGGATTCAATTATTCCACAGCTTTGCTCACAGTTTAACCTGTTTTATATTCAGCGTTTATTGTATGCTTCTTGCTTCACAGTTTTGAGTATTTGTTTGTTACTGGTTTCTGCCTTTAAGTCAAATTTGTACTTGCATTTGCCATCTTCTTATGTGATGGAAAACTTGACATAATACAATGGATGCAACATAATAATAATAATAATTATTATAATTATTGCAGAGCAGGAAGCCATCCTGAAGAGGATCGATTTGGCTTTGGGAGTCACTGGTATAGGTGACGTGGTTAGAATCACACTAGAGTGGCTCAATGTTACATGGCCTTTCATGGAATATTTGTGTTTAGAGGTTAAGGCCAGTCAACCCCGAGAATAATCCAAAGTAGAGGATGCCCAGCCTCTCTTTCTGGCTAAGAATGCCACCGTGCTTTCTTGTCCAGCTGAGGGCATCTCCTGGTTGAGGACGTCACCCTGCCTCCCTGCCCAGCAGAGGATGTCGCATTTCTCCCTCTCCTAATGTTATAATATACATAATGAGTGGATGCAGGTAAATAATATAACACAAGAGACACAAATAGGCAAAATTACAAAACAAAGCAAAAAAAGAAGCAATAACCAAAACCTAGAACATTGCATAAGGAACCACATAGAAGCCAACCATGGATGTCAAACTGTGAGCTGCAAGGTATGACTGCATGACCGCAACACACGTGCTAATTAAGGGTGACAAGGAGCAGGTGTGAGTGATCAGTGCTATGGGACTAGGTCATATGAGGTGCCTGGGCTGATAAGAGATGTGGTTCTAGGCACAATCCTGACCAAAAGCCTTAATATTTGTATGTGTGTATATATATATATATATATATATATATATATATATATATATATATATATATATATATATATATATATATATAATTTCAATGAATGATTGATATGCTGATATAAAAATGATTCAGTATATAAAAGGGTACAATAATCAGTTCAAATACTAAACATTACAGCTTGATTTAATTCACCATATCTGAAGGAATTAAAAAAGGAACATTGAAATAAATAACTTCTGTATTACATTTTTTAAATGAAATTTTATTTAGTTTTCAATTATACTTCGCGTGGAAGTCATATAGTTTGGTTTGTATTTATTCTGAATTTTTTATTATAGTTAAATACATTTTAGTTTTACATACTAATTTTAATTTGTGCCAATCACTAATCTTGACTGTAAGGAGGAAAGGCTGGCAGGTAAATAAATACAAGGACTAGAGGCATCTTTCTCTTAAAAGCCACAATCAGTTGAAACACTGCTTTCTTCAAGGATTGCCATAAGCAAGAGACAAATTCAGTCACCCTGCAGAAAATCACCCCTACGTTCTCGGGATTACTTGGGACAATGTTGTGACTTTTTTGGAAGCAGTGTTCGCCTGCGCATTCCACATAACAATCAGGTTGCATATATTACAACGTATGACCAGATGGTCTTTAATGTTTTGCTGCTGGTTCTGGGAGTCTTGTGAAGATCAATGGCATTAATGAATTTATGAATTCTCAAAAGCACCAGGATATTTTGGCCACAAAACTGGTTCTTGCTGCCAAGCTCTGTTTTGGCAGGGAACACATCTTTCAGCATGACAATAATCCGAAACAACTAAATATGATTGCTTAAAAAAAGGAAATCTTAATATTTTGACATGAGCAATATTGACTGGGTTTGCTTTGCACTGAAGAGGTTTGTATATAATCACAGACCTACAAACATCAAGAATATGGAGATGAGGACATAGTCCAAAATTCTGTCTTTACTACCAAGTATTAAAGAAGAAGAGAAACTACTTCATGCCTGAAAACAGAGGTTCTGCCAATAACCAGAGGGATGGTATTCTGCCAAAAGTTTTCTTTCCTTCTGTGTTTAATGAACTTGATGTTTGTTTTTCTTTATATTTAGGAATGGGTAGCAATCATGCCATAGTCAACTGCATATGCTGATACAGATGGGTAACTAATTGAAAGGAAAACCAAACTAAAGTGTATTGGGGTGAAGTAACAAACCACCAGAGCAACTACAATACAACTTTGCTGGTGGAAGAACACTGTTCTTCCAAAAGATATTCCTTTGGCTGGCGTTGGGTTGGTATTTAATTCCATTCTTTTCAAATATATATATATATTTTTTTATTGTATTGCACTTTTAACAATGGACACTGTGCCAAGGCAGCTGTACAGAAATATATTCTTATATATATATTCTAATCACAGAATTGTGAGAAAAGTCTGGCTGTTTTGAATGAAATGGGTGTGGATGATTTGGTTAAATCCTATTTCAGATTAGGATTTATCAATTAGGATATTTTTTGTCTTTTGCCGCATCAGACACTGCAGCGGTTATATAGGCAACTTAATTTATTCAGAAGAAAAAAAATCAGACAATGAGGAAATTCCCTCCATTGTGCAGTCTGAAATGACAACCAGTGGTCGAGTCCAAGGATATGGGTACATCTGTGTGCTATTCAAAGAGGATATGTTGTTTCTCTAAACACTATGAAGATGATAATTAAAGATGTCGACCCTGAAGGAGTTGAAAACCAACAAATATCTTCTATGATTTAATTCTTGTAATTTCCTTATTCTTAAAATATTTCGACTTTATTCTAAAATATTATGACTTTATTCTCTTAATGTCGTAATCTTTCGATTTTTAACATGGCACTAAAACACCGTCATACTAATGAGCCAGTGGTAAAGGTGGAAAGACTATCATCACTATTGCAAATGCAGTCATGCCTAGGCCTTCAGTGCTGTTCTGCCTGAATAAATCCACCTCTTAATTCCATCATATGATGCCACAGCTATATAAACTATCAAGATAATATAGAAATGCAGTATAACAGAGAGCTGCATCAGGGATCTTATGCAGAGGGGAATAAATGGCATTTCTTAAACTAGAAACCCAATGAACACAATTCAGCAAGTCTTCTTCACTGTAGCCACAGCTGCACCACCCATATAGATTATCTCTAGAAGAAGCATCAATATTAATCTCATAAAATGGCTCTGGATTTTCCGTGCATTTGTGTGCATTTTTATTTTGTGCATTACGTTTTTTCTGGGGATTTGAAATGAAGTTAAATTGTGTGTATTCTACAGGAAAGTTGAAAATTCTACAGGAAATAAAACACAAAAAAATAAATAGTTATTGAAAAAATCTTAACTGTTTTGAGCTCTTTTGGCTGAACCTTCCTCACAATGTCCAGCTATTCTTGAAAAGTTTACTGCATCATACAATGAGCATAAAATGCTAAAACAATGAATATGATCAATCAAAAGAACTTTGTATGGATTTACATTCATGTTTCCCTCTAAGAGGTTTCAATACTTTTTTGCCCCATTTTATACTGTATATCTGTTTTGTGCATGCAGGTTTGCAAAATAGTGGGCACTAGATTCAGTTGTTTGTGGTTTTACACAGTTTACACTCAAATAGTAAGGACAAGGCATGTCATTACACAGAAATAAATGCAAACAAGGGAGCTGTTCCTTTAGTTTTATTTACTCTGTAAAAAGTGACTTAATTACAGAGCTCCAGTTCTAGGACAATTTTACATTAATTAACTCTTTGTCTATTATCATTAAGTAGAAACAGGAACTAAGTCAAAAAGCTGAACCAATCATGGCTTGTGACCTCGAATATGAATAGCTTCCACCACTAATGTTCAGTTAAAGCAAATCCCAGACAACCATTTCATAGAAGGACTGGGGATTGGTTCTCTGAAGTGTTCTTGTGAAAGAGTACGAGTGCTAATTTGGCCTACCTGAGTCTGCACCTTTCACTGTTTATAAGCATTTTGCATATCACGAAAAGAAAAATACATCAAAGAATGCCCAGATTTGTTGAGCAGCTACATTCCTGTATCAGACACGTATGGGACAATGTTCTCTTCCAAAATTTAGGCAACTGGTCTCAGATGTATACAAACAGGAAGACATGATGCTACACAGTAGTAGTACCAAGCGAACCAAAATCTGTGTTCAATTGCCTCACAAATGGGACCTATGTGAACAATTGAACCCGCCTAAATGAATAAATGTGTGCTATGCTTTAATTAGTACTTTTGTTTGAAAGGAAACCCATTAAGATCAGATATGAAAATACAGTATATCTATAAAATGTCAGAAAATATGTTCTGTCAGAAATATCTTTCTGTATATATGAATGTCTCCCATCAAATATGCCTTTGTAAAAATCATAAATATACATTCTACATATATACTATAGATATTTATATTCCCAAAGTGTGTCTGCAAATCATTGCTCCAGCAAACACTTTTATATGGCACCTTGCTGTTCTCCCTGCTTCTGTTTTTCTCCCCTAAAGTGTTGGCAGTGGAGTAGTAATGACTCATCTGTATGAAGCTGTCTGGGCTGCTGTAGCAGCAGCAGTTTACCCAACGTCGGCTATTACAAAAGACAGAACAGGGGAAAAAAAACTTCTCTCAGGTCCACAGCTCAGCTCTTCCTGCTCTCTCTCTCTATCTCTCTCTGTAGAAAAGAAGTCTCCTTCTGCAGCAAGTTTTTGTTCAGAGCCGAGGAACAGGCACACTCTGCTGAGCTTCACCCAGCCAAGTCTGAATCCAGCGTAAAGCAAATGGTTTGGAATAAAAGTGTTTTGTTCTACATTGGAACTGTCTAACCGCCGTTCATTGGAACCAATAACCCTGCCGAGTCAAGCTTCAACACACCTGGCTCTTATATTCAAAAGCTACTGAAGGCCTTCAGGTGTGTCAGAGTTTTTTCAGCATGAAATATATATTTTTTCCAAGCAATGAGTAGGGAGAAAAATGGCCAAACAGTGCAATCTGTGGCTTCAAATCTCATTAAAATTTCTGAGTTTCTGGACTTGCAACTTCGTTTGACCACTTGGCTGGGATTTCTTCCAACTTTGTCTGACCAGCTGCCAAAACACAGGCTGAGCTGCTCAAGCTGGTACCATCAGTTTTTAAACTACCTTTCTTCACAGAACAGTAAGGAAATCAGAAATCCTTAAACATTTGTTGATCAATTTAGTCAGGAGGGAACAGAAGTCTACTATTTTGACCAGCTTGACAATTTGTTTTGGCAGCTGGATTTTTTTTTACTTAAAAGATAGGACAAAAATACTGGCAAGGGGAAAAAAACTGCAGGCAGAACTTCAGGGATAAAGGTAGGCCTGTTTTAACCTGTAGCAACAAAGCTATGGCATGTGTGTTTTTGTTATTTTAGAAGCTCTTTGCTGTTGTCTGCAACACACACACAAAAAAAATGCTGCACCTGATTTATAACATAATCTGAAAGCAAATTTATGTCAGGATCTTCCGGGCACTGGGCGCGCACTTCCAGTCCTGCGGGGTCTTCACTTTAGAACTCCGCAGAGGTCATCGATCCGCCTCAGACATCCACAGAGGGCGTCTCTCTGCCTCAGACCCCCACGGAGGGCGTCACTCTGCTTTAGACCTACACAGAGGGCGTCACTCCGCCTCATCACATCGGCCAGAAAGTGCTTGGGCAGCCACCTGGAGGCTTGCTTCACGCTTCGTCCGGCCTTTCCTGACCTACCGTTCTACCCGGTTGCAGTTTGCCTCAAGCCCCGCTGTGTACGCCACTGGCACTTGATTATCGTGCCTCTCCAGCAAAATGGTGGCCATGTAGACTTTGAGGGTGGACGGAGCCAACCCTATTGCGAACTGTTCCTAAAGGAATTCCAGCACTGAACCAACCTGCCATTTAACTGGATCCAATCGTGCAGATCACACCATCCACTGAACAGACGGCATCTTGTGGCATACAACCTCCTCGTAGAGGAAGCTCTGGATCAGAGAATGGTCTCTACCAGCTCGGTAAAGAGGCCGGATTCTCGGAGCTGAGCCCACTCAGGGGCCACAGCCTTCAGAACTCTGGGTGTGGGTGAAGTATTGCCCCCACTGCTTGAGAGAGGAGATACCTACTGAGAGGAATCTCCCATGGTGGGTGCTCGAGAAGGGCTACCAGGTCCACAAACCTTGGTCTCCCCGGCCACTGTGGTGCCACCAGGAGGAGACGGACTCCATCCTGGTGCACTCTCTCTAGAACTCCTGGAAGCAGTGCGATGGGGTGAAAAGCGTACAGTTGTAGCCTCGGGCCAGAGGTGTAAGGGAGAACCAAAGGGGACAGTGCAATGTCTCTTTATTTTCGAACAGGTTTAGTTGAGCCCTGCTGAATATCTCCCAAAACTGATCCACCACATGAGGGTCGACAGGGAGTCTGCTGCTTCATTTGGGCACTGCTCAGCTTCCTTTGGGCACACAGGAGGATCTGGCATCCCAACCTGTACAGGAAGCGTGAGCGCAGACCCTCCTGGTGGTTGATATATGAGACCACCAAGGTGTTGTCCAAGCGCATCAACACATTGTGACCTCTGGGGTTCAATGAATCTTTAGGCAATTGATGTGCCACAGCAGATGGGGCCCTTCCCATAGACCTTGGGTGGAGCGGCCACTCATGACCCCTCGTACGCATCCATCGTAAGTGTTATGCGACGACTGAGGACTCCCAACACAGGGCCCTGAGATAGGGACCTGGGATCTCTCCAAACATCTAAGGCACATAGGGCTCGCCGTGTGACCTCGATAATACAAGAACCCTTGGGTCCTGAGCCACCACTGAAGGGGTCTCATGTGCAGGAGGCCAAGTGGAACCACATTGGACATTGCTACCATAACCCCAAGCAGTCTCTGGAACTGCTTGACAGTGAGTGACTACCCTTTTCTGATCCTCCTGACGGCTGTTAGGATGGACACAATGCGGGCAAGAGCCTAATAAGACGCCTAAATAAGTCATTCTCTGCAATGGAGAAAACACACTGTTTTAGACATTAAGCCGAAACCCAAGCTCCCTCATGTGAGCAAGAACGACATTTTGATGACGAACCGCAAACTGCTCTGATTGAGCTAATATCTGAACTGAATCGTGTAGCCTCTCTCTACTGTCTGCAAGACCCATTGAGACACATCCAGCAGAGCTTCCCAGGCTGCCAGGTAGTCCCTTAATGGTATCAGTCTCTTGAGACTTACCTCTGGTACGCCTAGAGCTGGGGCCAAGCTCTGTTGCAGCTCTAGGAGCCTCAAAGGAGGCTGCACATTTTGCAGGTCTGCTATGATTCCGGCAGAGATCGAGTAGAGTGCTTACTGGACCTGGCTGTGCCCTGAGCGTGGCAGGGTTGACGGACCTGGTCCCTGGGGTGACAGGGCGGGGCAGGCACCATGTAATGAGATGCAGGATCCTCAAAACATCCTATGTTAGGACTTTTTGGCTGAAGCGCTCTTATTGAAAATGACAGTCCTTACCTCTTTGACCCAGAGCCTCACACAGGATCCATTGTAGGGGGAGTGTGAGTAGCAACGCTCTGTTTCTGTACCTCCTGATGATGGGTTGTTCTTGTGGAGCGTCTGCATGAACATGCAAGCACAATGTGCAAAATTGGCTCCCTAGAGAGCCGACTTCCTATGCCCCACTCCCAGACATGCCACACAAAGGCTGTGTGTATCCCTGCCGTAATATAGCGGGGGCAGGGAGGAACACACAATCAGTAGTTGTGCTTAGCCTTTCTGGTAGCCTTTATATTTTGGACAAACAATTGACAAACAATTCAATATAGAAACACACAAAGAGCGCTTCATGAACAAACAGAAGCTAGCGATGGCTTTACTCCATGCGCTTTTTATAGCTTCCTGGTCGTGATGTCACCACGCCGGGGACACCGTGCTTTCCATTGGACGGATTACACATGTGATACAAAAGTAACTTGTCTTCAAGTTATTTATGTGTAACCATGAGGAACTGGACATAATTATTAATAAAATTAAGGAGAAATTAATAGCTGTGTAGAAAAGAAATTTAACTCCAGTCCTCTTTGCAGGACAGACATATTTTGCCACCCATTTCTCTTTAATAATCTTAACTTCTTATTTTCGCAACAATAGTATAAATAAAGCAAACACTGCCACATCAATAACCAGCTCCTGGACAGTCACAACATAGAGGCTTTGTTTTTGTGAGAACATAAGATTATTGGATGCTTCATCTGGTATCTCACCAGGTGAAAGTTTTTTAAGTGTGCTCACAGCTCTTTCAGCAAAACAACTGTATAGCAAAGCACCATATTAATAATCAAAACTTCAATTTAGCTTGTAATTGATGACTTTCCTGCTTTATTACCTCAAAAAACAATCAAGCAAATGCAGCTAGAGTCCAAAGAATTCCAAATATTGTCTAGACACTTAGGAATACATCGGATTTCCCCAACTAAGTGAATAACAAGTGGGACTAGGAATGATACTAAGACTTTCTAGGGCTGTAGATGTCCAGGACTGGAGGTGTACAGCCATATTTCTGACTTGCTGATAGTTATGCTAACTCATATTACAGCTAATTGTCTAAAATCTGATCAGCTGAGTATAGAGCACGGTAACTCGGCATGCCAGTGGCCTCTCTGGATTGGAGTTGAGACTTCTTTTTATCTCGAACACACTGTTCTGCTTCTATATGTATTCAGATGAGCCTGGAAGAGACTCCTGTACCTTGAGAGTCTGATGTGCCCAGACAGCAGTAATTAGATTTGAAAAAATGTTTCACTTGAACTTTTAGGTAAAAATCTAGGAAGTAACTTTAGCGTACTTCCGGAACGCAGCTAAATTTAGAACTTGGGACAAATTCAGGTGTGGTGCACAAAGTTTGGTGTGAGACAGAATGTTTCAGACAGTTTATTCACTGCAGCTTTCGAAAAAAGCTATGAGATGAAACCAGCTGATATTCAGGAATCGTCCATCCTTAGCGATTTTAGCTAAAACGGAGATGAAGATGACTGGTGCTGGCTGCATTGTTGAAAGCTTATTAAAATGGCAGTAAGACACAAATCAAAAGCAGTGCATCAATAAACACCCGAGTGCCATTAGTCAGCATTTTAGTTGTGGAAAAAACCAAACAAACAAACAAACAAAAAAAAGGAGTATTCCTGGTGATGGCATGTATAAGTAAGAATAATAGACATAATGTTTTAATACTTTAGTATTAATTTAGTCTTTCTTTGATGTATATTTCGCAGTGAAATAAAATGATGGGATAATCGGGGGATAAAAGAAAGTACTGGGGAGCACACTACTCACAATCATTTGTTCACCAGTGTAGCATTATTTCTGATCAGTAATAGACAATACATTTCTTGTTAATATAATAATTAGTTATGTCTGACTACATGCCTTTATAAATCAAAGGTCATCTTTATTTTTATTATTTTAACTTTTTCTTGACTATACCATAATTATGCAAATTACTCTATAATTTTATCTGGTGACATCCGGCAAGCTGTTAAGCCTATATAAAAAGCGTTGACACAAACCTACTACCGATCATTAGCTAGCCTACTAGCCGGAAATGCTAACTTTACAGAAGTTGCTTTAAAGGGTGAGGATAGTTTGGACTGAAGTGTGTATCTGTCGCTACATGACACTTTTTCTGTTCTTTTCTTTTTTTTATATATATATATATATATATATCTTTTTTTTTCGCCTTCTACTCTGCTGCGTCTGTCTCTTCATCTGTTTTTCCCTCCTGCCGTGTTTATTTCCATCCGCAAGCGAGCCCAAAATGGCCCCTCCCCCCCAAAAAAGAGCAGCGATTTGCCAGTGTTAGGCGCATTTAATGCTTATTTTATCATCTCCAGGGAAAATAACATTTGAAGAGGGGGGAAAAAAAAAGGAACCAAACCAACTGGTGTGTGGTAAAAATTTAATTAGGCGGAATCTGTCTTCTCCACTCTTTTGCTTTATTTCTGTACGCGTGTGTCCGGGAGAGAGAAAGCGGCGCTTGTATAATGACTAGATTTGAGACATAGACAGGGAAAGGGATTCAATTACTGCGGCCTGTTCTCACTCACACCCCCTGGCGATACAGCAGCACCCCTATTTAAACACACACACACACACACACACACACACACACACACACACATATTACTCACAGCTCAGTAATACTGCTGTAATGTAATATATGATTGAGGGTCAGACAGTCTGAGAAAATAAAGCAAATTTTTTTCCAAAAAATGGCAAGCTAATAATCTGAGCGATCAATAGTCAAAGCCCGGTGGAAGAAAGAAAACGATCGGCATATCGGAAAACAATCTGTGAGAGATTTTTTTTTATATTATTATTATTTATACAGATCTGTTACTTAAGGGACTGTCGCTAACTTTATATGAATATAATCATTGATCGTGCAAATTTCTCTGTAGGGCCACCATTTTTCATATCACACCATTTTCCTTCTCTCTCTTACTCGTTTGCGTTTTCTGTCGCTCTGTCTAGGAAAAAAACAAAAACAAGCTTGCGCTCCCTCCGAGTCACACGTAAACACGAGACATGCTATATCTTAAATGGTTTCAGTCTGATGCCCATCAGGCCATGCAGCTGTCTTTCTCACACTCCTGCTCTCTCGCTCGCTCTTTTTCTTCTGTCCTATGGTTTTTATCTTTCTCCTGCATACTGTTTTTTCCACATATTTTATTCACTCATAACTTCCATTACATTTTCTATACGATAAGGCAAAAGAACTGCGTGAGAAATGAGTCACTTAGCTCTCACTTAAGTACACACACACACACACACACACACACATATACATACACACATATACTATCCATTTAACCTCGTCCATCGGATGCAGTTTATCAATAACCATCCAGCAAGTCTGACAGCTAAACACCAGTCGTCTGTCAACCTGCTATTGCCTCTGATCACCACTCGCTGTGACTCACACACATGCACACACACACACACACACACACACACACACACACACACACACACACACACACACACACATTCAGAGAGAGAGAGTGTCAGAGGGAGAGGGAGAGAGAGAGAGAGAGAGAGAGAGAGAGAGAGAGAGAGAGAGAGAGAGAGAGAGAGGTTGGGGAACTCTTTCAAACTAAAGGTCAGCCTTGCCATTATTCTTGTTGCAGTGTCATTACCTGTCATTGTCACAATATCACTAATGCCTGTTCAGTGCGCTTGTACGTGTGTGCACACAGTTCAGCTCTACACACTTTAAATGTGCTAAATACAGATGTGGAGGTGGAGAGGAGATAGGAGTCAGACAGAGCAAACAGTGTGACATTGAGACAGAAAAGAAAGTGAACTCAAAGATGGCAGGAAAAAAATAAAGTAATTAAAAATGAATCGAGTTGCTATTTTATCAGCTACAGTATATTTCTCTTAAAGGTCATATTGTTGTTATAACAGGAAAGAAGTAGACCCGGGGGTTAAAATATAGCCTTCTGTTAAGTGTTCATTGTTTAGCAGAGAAACCTTCACTCAGATCTTTGTCAATGTGGATGAAAATTTATCCAGAATTTTTTTTAAAGAAAAATGGATAGATGGATGAATTGAATAATGGGTATGATGGATGGATGGATGGATGGATGGATGGATGGATGGATGGATGGATGGATGGATGGATGGATTGATTTTCTGGTTTTCTGGTAAGTGTTACAGTTCATTGTTTACCAGAGAAACTTTTGCTCATATCTTTGTCAATGTGGCTAAAACTTTGTCCATAATTTTTAAAATCCAAAAAATAAAGAAATATGGATAATTGGATGGATGGATGGATGGATGGATGGATGGATGGATGGATGGATGGATGGATGGGTGGATGGATGGACGGATGGAAGGAATTCCTTCACAGCTCTCAGGGTAAGATAACATTTTTAAACACTCTTGGTGAGAATTTAGATATAAATTGACATTGAATTTAATTTCTGTATTAATTCAAATTAATCACATTATAAACCATTCCCTGTGAGGGAAAAGTGTTTGACGATTTGAAGATAGAATACAATTTGTTTGTTAGTCAACAACAAGGTTAAAGTCAGGTGCTACATATACGCCATTTGCTATATATTTTTTCAGAGTGGATAATAACTTGACAGATTAGCTGTTGAGGTTTAAGAGCCTTGGAGAAGTGCCCAGTAGTGAAAGCTTGGCAATGACTTGAACTCATGACCTTCCCATCAAAAATCCAGTATTTTGACTACTGAGCTACCACTCTCTAATGAGCTGGAAACAAAAGAAAAGGAGATCCAAACAAAATTCAGGTTAAACTATAGTTAAGTTTGTTGAACTGAGGCCTTGATTACACCTGGCATTAATGTGCATCCTGGGTTATGGGATCGTAAGTGTACAGCGATGCACAGATGGCATTTCATTGGTCATTTCCACTGTAGAAAGGCTGTCATGTGCATTTACTATGTCTAATAATATTATGCTGTATTTATTGTCAGGCAGAAATGCCCCACTAATCATATCTGAAGTACCTGTACTGACTGTTTCAAATATTCAAAACACAAACTGGGCTCACAAATGAGAGATGAGTGAGATGGGGAATGAGGCTATGAAAAGCAGCTGTTTTTCTTTTTATCGTTATAGCATCAGCTTTATCATTTAACCAGGCAGCATGAATTTCTGCATTCAGTGCATTTTCTAACCAGTCTCTATTTTCCAGATACAGTAGGCCAATGACACAGTTGATTAGTCTATCCTTCATTGCTGTCCAGGATGCACTGTGGCAGCATGGGTTGTGAGATGCGATCCACGTCACTGCTTTAACCCTGCTAATGAGATGTGTAAAAGGGGCCTGGAAGATTTTTTTTTTTAAACAGATTACGAAGTATTTTTGCTCACTGGATTTTCCCCTTTTGACTCGACATCCTCTTGTATTTAAAACTGTTAACAATTTAATTCCATCTTCATTTTTCTATGACACTTTTTATATCAGTGATTATTGTTGGTGAAGTGTAAATACAACCCTATTCCATAAAAGTAGAGAAAAATGTAAATAAAAACTGAATGCAATGATTTGCAGATCTCATACGCCCATATTTTATTCATAGTAGAACGTAAAAGCAAATATTTAAACTGTTAAACAAATTCAGAATTTAATATCTGCAACACATCTAAAAAAAAAGGAAGGACAGGGCCATCTGTACAACTGTGTAGTATCCCCTCTTCTTTAAATAACAGTCTGTATATATCTGGTAACTAACCAGCTGCTGGAGTTTTCGGATCCCATTTATGCTATAGGATTCTTAGCTGCTTATCAATCCTGGGTCTTCTTTGTCATATTTTTTCATTTCATGAAAATGATGGTTGAAAGGTCTGGAGTTCAGGCAGGCCACTTCAGCACCCGGACTCTTCTATTATAAAACCATGCTGTTATTATAGTATATGGTTTAGTATTGTCTTGCTGAAATTTGCAAGGCCTTGCTTGAAAAAGACATTGTCTGGATGCATATGCTGCTCTAAAACCTGTATATACTTTGCAGTATTAGTGGTGCCTTTCCAGATGTGCCAGCTGCCCATTCCATATGCCCTAATGCACCCCCATACCATCAAAGATGCAGAGTTTTCAAATGAGCACTGATAGCGATCAAGATAATCCTCCATGATTTAAAAACAAAAAAGAAATACATTTTGATTTGTCTGACCACAAATTAAACAGTTTTCCACTTTGCCTCAGTCTATTTTAAATGAGCTCTAGTCCAGAGAAAATGTCAGTGGTTCTGGATCATGTTCACATATGGCTTCTTTGTGCATGAACCTGCCTTTATGGATGACAAGGCAGACTGTATTCACAGACAGCAATGTCTGGAGGGGTTTCTGAGTGATTCCATTACAGAATCATGCCTGTTTCTGATGCAAGGGCCCGAAGATCACGGGTGTCCAATATTGATGTGTCCCTTGCAATCAGAGATTTACTTCAGATTCTTTGATTTTTTTTTCATGTACTGTAAATGATAACATATTTAACGTTTTTAGAATTTCTTGTTGCGGAACTTTCTAAAATTCTGCCTTTCTATGATACCCTTTTATATCCAGTCAGGTTACTAAGCTTTTGCCAATTACCTTAATTAGTTGCAATTATATGTTTCTCCAGCTGTTTTTGTTTAGTAACAGTTACTTTTCCAGCATTTTGTTCCACTATCCCAACTTTTTGAGATGTGTTGTAGCCATCAAATTCAAAATTACCTTGTATTCCCTTAAAACAGTACATTTCCTTAGTATGATATATTTTCTATGTTCTATTGTGAATAAAATATGGGTTTATGGGTTTGGCAGAAAAAAATCATTGTCAGCACATATCCATTAAGCAAAAATCTTCAGCCAAATGTGGTGCTGTGAGCATTAAAGGACACTGATAAATTCCTGGACAATTTTGTAATCCTGAAATACTATACTTCATAAATAGTCTCTCACCAAGTGGATTCCAGCTCTCACAGACTTTAACAGGAACATCTCAAGGTTGATGCCACTCAGTGGTGTACCCACTGGTTGAAATCTGAGAGTGGTCCACCACCCATGACATATTGTGTAAGAAATGGTCTCTTGGACATGATAGAGTGGGGAGCAGTCTACATAGCAACAAACATACTTCTGCACGCTTACAATCTGATCTAAATAAAGTGGTATGCATGTAACTAAGTTGCATGATACAGAACTGAATTTTATTTTTTTTGTAACAGAGCTCCAGAGCAAAAGCTTGAGAAATGGAATTCTCCAAACCTTGATCTTCTACACATAATGTGAGCAAAGTGGGGGCTGAGTGCTGAGGCCTTTGAGCTGCGGATCAAATCTTACTGCCAAGCTGCCATAGATGGATCTTTAGCAGGAACCTTAACCTTCAACTTCTCAGTTGTATCCTTTCTTAACTGTTAGTCATTTTGGATAAAAGCATCAGCCAAACAAGCAAATAAAAATGCGTGACTGCTGGTTGTGGACCGAGTGCAGCAACTGTTGCTTTCATCAATGCCAAGGAGGTTTGCTCTGCTCCGTTACTCTGGCTATGTGCAGCTTCATGTCAGTGTTCTGAGTGCTTTTTTGTGCAGTCTGACCTTCTTTGGCACAATGTGCCTGTACTTACTATGTAGGGCACTTGTGCAAATGCAATTTCAGCTTAACATCTTTCTTTTTAAATTATCCCCCTGTCAGCAGCTGACCACTCATTATGCACATGGAGGAATATCTCTGTTGGGGAATGTAATAATAATATTATTATTATTAATAATAATAATAATAATAATAATAATAATAATAAAATGAAAAATAAATAAATAATAATAATGTCCAGATTTAGGCCACACCCACTTCCTTTCTAAATCTGAGTACATTGTCTTACAGCCCTTCTTTGTATTTCTGTAAGGCATCTATATGTCTGGTGTCAGAGAGTGGTCTACCAGGCATTGGTAATTTTGCAGCTTGTGCACTTGGTACAGACATTTTCTACATTCTCTTTGTGTCTGTAATGATTTATTTGGGTTTCTCTTGATGCCTCCTACCTCCCCGAAACACAATGGTTGTTTATTTTGCCCCAAGTAATTCCTTGCCATGAAATGACCTTCCAAATGTTGTTTTTATTCCTTACGCTCAATGTTCTCAGGAATAAAGCCGTTGTAAAAAAAGAATGATTTATTTATCACATATACATTATAGCATATTAATTTCTTCATCAGTTTGTTAGGAAGCTAGATAGGATAGCAGTGTTAAGTTTAAACCCCCAACCTGATCATTAACCCAGAGCTTTAACTATTGAGTTACTAAAGATGAATTTTGATGATGATGATGATGATGATGATGATGATGGCATGCATGATGTATGTGATTGTGAAAAAAAGGGTGTACAGGAATCTGGACCTGATACAAGCCTTTCCCTTTTCAGAAGGAATTTAGGATTTGACATGTAATAGAACAGTTGAGACTGATTGAGAGAAAGGGCTCAAGAGAGCGACTGAGAAATAAAGAAATGTTGTAAAAGATAAATGAAATGGAAACATTAAGTAAAGAGAAAGGGGTATTGCGTGCCTGAGGTAGCCAAAAATATCTTAACGAGTTAAGATCCTTCCCTGTCTTGTTGGGGTAGAAATAACTGGGCTGAAGTGCAATAAAAAGAATTTCGAGTGCATTTAAAGAAAGTGAGAATCCAAATGGAGAGAGGCTCTGTCAGGAGGGTGAAACTTGATGAAGCAAACCCCATGAATCTGGAGCCTGCTGGACATACGGAGGCGAAACGAGGAAAGATAAAAAGAGTGATGTCCTTGAGTGAGAGGCATTTATGAATTATTCACCAGAATTTGCTGTATGTCAGCTGGTATTGACTTCTTAATCCCCTCTAACCCTGCACTATGCTCTCCCAACTCAGACACATTTGGAAAGTGTGTGTAGTGTTATGAGTGTGCAGTATAGTGTGTGTACGAGGGTGAGCGGTTGACTGTTAGTGTATGTTAATGTGCCATGACGGAGAGCTGAGAGTTCTGAGAGCGAGTGAGTGATGTACTGTAGGTGAGCACTAAAGTTGTGCGAGTACGCTGACGTTTAGGATCAGAAAGAGTTGCTGGAAGTGAAAAGAGAAAGTTATAGAGTATATAAGATCAAACAGACATGCACAGACAGATTGATGAGGCACATACGGCCATGTGAGAGATGGGATATGTAAGACATTTTATTCCAGCCCGTCTGATTGACACTCCGTTTTCTTCTGAAAGTGCTTCAGAGCGGTTTGTGTCTCACAGCGGCTCCTCTGGGAACAGGTACGAGAGGAGCGCCGTGTTTCTCCAGTCATTCCACTAAATCATTTCCTTGTGCTCGTCCGCCATCGCTGACTGAGAAAAGCCCTGATGAAACCCGGCCTCCGCTCTGTTATTACCTTTGGCTGCGACGCAATTCTCGAGCAGCATGTTTGTCTTCGAAGACATTTTTATTTTCCATTTGGAAAATGGTCTATGTGAAACAAAAGCCCCCGTCCTCGCTGCATACTCCTCCATCATTTGCAGCAGACGGGTAAAGTAATTGTAAAGTAATAAATACCGTATGTGAGTATTATTTCGATGTCAAATACAGTTGTATACGGTCTCAGCCATTCTCAACCATTTTGTAGTAGCTTGTGGAAATAAATAGTCAATATTGAATCATGATGGCGATTACTTTTGCTGTTATATTTTTCCCTTAGTGCATTTATAAAAAGGATCCAAGTTCTGGTTCAATTCTCACCACACTAAGAGACGTTTGGATGTTTTGTGTGATTAGAGCTAAAATGACAATGACTAATAACAACACTTACATTTTGAATATATAAATATTGATCCTTTAACTGATTAGCTGTTTATTTAATTATAAGATCATACAAATTTGAAGCAAAAACAATAAGAATAAGAACAATAAAAATAAACAAAATATATAAATAATCATCAACATTACATAATACACTATCATATGCCAGCAGATATGTCCAGCGTCCTCATAAAGCAAGTTTAGGCCTAAAACAAAAGCTAATGTCTACACAGGAGAGCTTGAGAGTTCAAAGACGTATAACCTATGTATTCAGCAGTGCTTCATAGGTTTATGTTAGTGTGCTCATTGTAATGTTATTGGTTTTATAGGAATTAAATATTTGCAGGTGTAGTAGACGTCTATTTCACATTTATGCTAGGAGCCTTCTGTGTCCGAATGTTTTTCGCCAAGGGAAAGCCTTCAGGATTGCCAGCTTTTCTCACCAGTTTTTCTGGAACCGAACTGCATTTTTTATTATTAACTGTAATAGAATAAGAAAGACTGGTGAGAGAAAACCACTGTTTCTAGCTGCTATTACAGACAGTAAGCGAATTTTCTGACCTTTCACTGACCTTCCACAGCATTAAAAAGTAACTATGCATAGATAGAAATATGGCAGATAAGTATTATGGCAAATATTTCAATACATCACACAAATTTTAATTACTAACAAATTGTAACACCTCAGCCTTGCGTTAATTATTTTCCTATAACGGCATGTTTCTAATTGTCTTTTTGCATATCAACATTCTGTATTTTATCTTTAATAAGCTACAGTTTTGATAAGGCTGAGTAGTTAATTTCCTTCTTATTTCTCTTACTATAGTGATATTATTCTGCCTTTCTACAGAACACTTCCACCTCCTGTTCAGCGAACCCTGTGCAGCATCTGTCAGACAATAGATCCCGTGGCTCGCTTCTGTCATCATCATTAAACAAGGTGTTATATCATAATTAATGTTTCTCATGAACTAGCCATAGAGAAGTTGACGGTTTGGCAAAAATAGTTTTAGTGTAACTAGTTATTTTCTCTCTTTCTTTTTTTCTCTCAGATCCTTAATTACCTTCAGCTGAATGGTGTTCAGGAGCTTAGTTAAGTAGCTTTTTGGCTTGGCTTTCCCAACACTGATCACTTCTTATCAGTCATCACCCTTCGCTTGCAGGAAGAAGCACACTAATTAGTTTGAAGTTGGGCTGTGTAAGATGATACCAGATGTATTAGGGTAACTGCGAAGAAGAGATACCAAATAACTCCAAGCACAGTTTAAACTCCAAGGAATACTTTGCTACACCGGGAAATTAAACACTATTTTCGTGTTACACGTGAGAACTATCCAAAAAAACATTTTTTTGCATCTGATTCTTGCTGGTCTCAGCAGAATATTGTTCATATTCCATCATTACGTAAATGGACAAAATAAAATTTAGCCTACATTTCTATAACAATTTAGTTTAAAAAAAAAAAAAACATTCATTATAAATGAATCTTTACTATCAAATACGAAGCCCAAAATGTACAACGCACATTCTAAAAAAGTTAAGATGCTGTGGAAATAGGTCTGATAAACTATAAAAAAAATATTTTATTCATTTTAAAACATAGAAAACATATACATTTTTAACTAAGGAACTGTATTTTTTTAAATGTAATTTTAAATTTAATAGCCACAATTGCTTAAAAAAGTGTTAATAAAAAGAAACAGTTGGAAAATAATTTGCACCAAATTAGGTTAATTGGCAACAGATTAGTAACATGATTGGGTAATGAAAAAGGATATCTATGGGAGGTAGAGTTTCTCAGAAGTAAAGATGGGCAGAGGTTCACCAATCTGTGAAAAACTGTGTCCAGAAATTGTGCTAAAATTCAGAATGATCAAATTGTGAAGACTTTGGATCTCTCATAATCTACAGTACATAATATCATCAAAAGATTCAGAGAATCTGGAAAAATCTTTGCACACAAAGGACAAAGAAGCAAAACTATATTGGATGCTTGTGATCTTTGGGCCTTTAGGCAGCACTGCCATAAAAACAAACATGATCCTACAATGGATCCTTCATAGGGTCAGAAATATGTCCAGAAATCATTGTCTCTGAACCCAGTTCACCGTGTCATCCACAAATGCAGGTTGAAGCTCTATCATGCAAATAATAAGCCATATGTGGACACTATCCAGAAATGCTGCTGTCTTCTCTGGGCCAGAGCCCATTTAAAATGAACTGAAGCAAAGTGTAAAAACTGTTCTGTGGTCAGACGAATCGAAATCTACAATGAAAGGAAAACAATTAAACAAGACCTAAAGCTTTGTATTTAGTGACTTAATAAGTGGCTGTTCTCACACATTGTAATTAGGTGCTAAATAAATAGGTGTCATATTAAAGACAGGTGTGCTTGGAGGGAAAACTAATTAAGCTTAAATTTATTCATTCATCTTCACTTTATTCGTTCCAGCATCATGGTGAATCCAAAGCCTATTATGGCAACAATGGGAGCGAGGCAAAAATATACCCCGAATACACCTGGAGCAACAATGTGGCATGCATATACACAATGATAGATTTATTCACAGCTTGGGCAAAAAGCCAATAGACCTGAGGTGTATGAACAGGTAGATCTGAAGCATGTAATCATATATTACATGTTAACAAATGGATGTAAAATAAAGAAAGATGCTTCATCAGAGTAAAATGAATGGTTTTGGTATTTTTGTACATAACCGTGTTTTCTGTGTGTGATAAGCCACCTAAAAATTGACTCTGACATGGTTTACATTTACATTTATGGCATTTGGAAGACGCCCTTATACAATTATCTAATTTATACAACTTAGCAGTTGAGGGTTAAGGGCCTTGCTCAAGGGCAGTGCAGTTGCAGTGTGTTGATTTAGATGTGTACTTTAAGGTTAAATGCTTCTCCTGCTTGCAAATACCATTAGCTGAAATAGTTAAGTGTTAAAATAACGAAGAAGTTGAAACTCAAACATGTCCTACTCGGCATGGGGCTAATAACGTAAACGTGTGCAATTTTATTTTCATTTCATTTGTAATCCAGCCGTTTGCTCTTCATGCTTAATTACAGTTTTTTTGTTTTTGCTCGACACAGCTGGCTGCATGTGATACGGACGAGATGAAATGAATTGACGCCCAAAAGTATGAAGCAAACTCTTTGAGTTTTTTGTTAAGAAATCAACAGCACTGCCTAAGCCTAATCTTGAGAAAGCCCACATTTAGCTTGAGGAGACAGGGCTGTTTTGGCATTCTCTCTCTCTTTCTCACAGCCCCAAGAGAACCCCCCCGCCACCCCCCCAATCCCATCTTCCTGGCTCTGAGCTTAACGGCCTGTTCCCATCTCTCCGCAGCATGTCTTCAACTCCCCCCACCCTGCGCAAACGAGTGTAGGGTTGCATCCCGGCACCTGTCGAGGGATAAAAACATGTGGCGCAAGGGAGCTTTCAGCGCCAGGCAGAAGTAGTCAAGGACTCTTTAACAGGAGCCTGAGACCGAGATAGACTTCTCACGCTTGGCACCAGAGAGAGGGATAGGCAGGGAGATGGAGGGAACAACAAATGAACAGAACCTTGACAGAGAGGTGACCTCCCTGAGGAGGAAAACGAGAACGAGGGTGGCAGCAAAAGCCAGAGCGATAGATCTGATGTCATACTGAATTAATGCTAAAAGAAGGTGAGAGCTGATAGAGAGGGGGCGAAGCACAAACAAATGCAATGAATGGAAAAGAAAGGCTGATAAAAAAGGCGATATCCACACGCTTCCACCGGCAGATTCAAGGAAGCGATAGAGGGCTACTAGAAAGGAGGGTCAGTTGAAAGAAACAGACAAAATTAAACAGAATGGTTGGGAAAAAACAGAAAAGGAGAAATGAATCGAGCTGCCCCGGGCTTGAGCATGAGTAAGCGTGATAGTGGTAGATTGAGCGAAATATAGCGAGAGATGGAAAGAGGGAGGAGGTGGTGGAGTGACCAGTCTAGCGTGACAGTACGGCAGGTGTATTAAACATGCTGATGCCTTTAAAACAGACAACAGACCATAAATTACTGCGGCTTCTGTTATTAGTGCGGCACAGGAGCACTGGAGTATAGAGACACTTCAGTTACCAGTCCACTCTCATACTAATGCAAAGAGAGAGCAAGGCGAAAAGGAGAGAGAGATAAGGTGATACAGTCATAGTAGAGAAAGGAAGAGAAGGAGAGAGAGAGAGAGAGAGAGAGAGAGAGAGCAGTAAAATGAGTGGTAAAACAAGTAATTAAAGTACAAAATGGAAAGTGTGGTGAAATCATCGAGTGAAAATGGATGCAATGAAATGACATGATGGATGGAGTGGAGAACGAGCGAAAGAGAGAATAGAAAGAAGGATTAGGAGGAGTGATAAAGGGGTAATGAGGGGGACCGAATATGAGGCTGCGCAACCGGGAAGAGCTCGCTGCTCGCCATTAAAAACACAGGCCCCATTAGACAGTAAACTACCCGTTTGTGTGAGAACAGAGTCTGAACTATTGCACACGCATGGGAAAAAAAGCAGTCAGGACTATATCTTCCTCACACAGAGAGAGAGAGAGAGAGAGAGAGAGAGAGAGAGAGAGAGAGAGAGAGCGAGAGAATGGAAGAAAATACCGCATGGTAAAAGTGCACATTTCACTGGCTTAGTGAGACACAAAGAAAAGACCGAAGTTTCCGACGCTGGGTCAAACACAAACAAGGAGAGAAAAGAACACAAACACACACACAAACACACACACACACACACACACACACACACACACACACACACACGCACACACACACACACTTAAATAAAGAGGATAAGAAAGATAGAGACAGGCAGAAAGATGGACAGTGAGACAAAGAGAGGGGGAAGACAGCGAGCCATGCGGCTGGCCGGTAATTAGATAGACGACGAGCAACAGAGACGGATGCAGGGACAACCAGAGCGATGGCAGTATCTGATGAGTGCTGGCTGCACACAGATGTAATGAAGTAATGATGTGCTGGAATGATGCACAGACCTGGACATACACACACACAAATCAACTGTTCACTCATGAACATACAGCTAGAATCTATGGACTGGAGGGACAGGGCTTGAGACACACAAATGGTAATTTACAATGCAATTATTTTAATGGATTAATGTAACAAATAAATCCAGCCTGTTGAATTAATTAGCTGAGTTTTACATCGAACTCCATGCGTACCATAAAAAAAACATGGAGGAATGCCCTTAAATGGAAAAAGTTGAGAGCATGCTAAGGTGATGCTAGATTCTATTACGTTCTATACGTATTTTTATTAACAGGAACATTTTCGAGATCACTCCAAGTGAACCACGGGGTCACGGTAAGAAAAGCCTCACGGCGCATGCTGTACTTGTACTCTATCTTACCCTGAGCTTTTCTACAGTATGTTAAATATTTTTCAATAACAGCAGATGCCAGAGTGCGGCACTTACTTTAAAAGCACACTGTTTTGCATTTTTTTTATTCATTAAAGATTGGCAGGTTTGATCTACTTAAGGTTACATATTATTTGGAAACAAGGTTATCGCATTATGGTATGTGAAGCTTTAGCCCAATGTTTAGGGCTTTGAATTATTGATTAGAAGGTTAGGGGTTCAAGACCCAGTATTGCCAAGCTGCCACTTTTTGGCCCTTGAGTAAGGCCCTTAACTCTCTTTGCTCCAGGGATTCTGTATCATGGCTGATCCTGTGCTCTGCTTCCTAACATACTTGGGATATGTAAAAAAGCATTTCACTGTGCTGTAATGTACAAGTTAAATCCCTCTTTACCTTTTATTTACAAGCAGTCATTCTTTTAATAATCACTATGTTACATTTTACATTTACATTTATGAGATCTTTATCCAGAGCGACTTACATTTCTTATACATCTTAGTTACACAGCTAAGCAATTATGAGTTAAGGGCCCAGCAGTGGCAGTTTCTTAGTGCTGGGATTTTAACCAATGACCTTCTTTTCCACTGAGTTAGCACTTCCCTCAAAAAACCTGACCTTGGTCCTTAGCTGTCTAACCACAGGCCAGTATCATTTACATTTATGGCATTTGGCAGACACCCTTATCCAGTGGAATTTACATTTATCTCATTCATACAACTGAGCAGCTATGGGGTTAAGGGGCCTTGCTTAGGGGCCCAGGAGTGGCAGCATGGTGTGGCTGGAATTTGAACTCGACCTTTAGATCCAAAGACCAATATCTTTACCACTAAGCTACTATCTCAGCTATATGCTTTAATATAAGTTAAAAAGATAAAAACAAACAGGGCTGAGATGTTTTTAGTATGTTGTTCTAGTCTTTTCATGGTGAAACGTGTTGTGCTGCTAGATACGTTTCTCTATCATCCAGTCGTGTCCCACAATCTACAGCATTTCAGTGCTGACTGCACACAGCGCCATACGACTCCCCTTTTAAAAAAACAAAGCCCTCAACGATAGAGACTCCTTCCTTCTCCTCGGCATGCATCATATACTGTAAGTGCCTGTGCAAGTTATTGCTATTGACACAGTAATGTAATACAATGGAATATATTAATATAAACCTGTTATATAACTACAGTTAGTGCTTTAAGTAGCAAATTCATCTGACCAAACAGATTACAGAATTCAATCTCTTTTGTACGTCGCTCCGGACAAGGGTGTCTGTTAAATGCTGCACATTCAAATGTAAATGTAAATAACCATATATCCTTTAATGTCCTCGGTTTCAGAGAAAATGTGACAGTCCTCAGCCTTTGTATTTAGACTAGTGTGACCATTAAAGCCAGTCTAATGTAAGTGTGTTTAGAGGGCACATGATGTGTGATGTTACCCTAAGCAGATGACACAAACCACATATCTTTTTCTGCTACAAATGAACAAAAGCAAAAAGGTTGTCCTCGTTTTTTTGTGAAGCTCCGTATTTCTCTATCGACTGATCACGGTTAATGCATTTCATCAAAGCTCAGGGATCTGCTGTAGAGCTCATCGTTTCTGTCGAGTGATACTTCCGTTCTGATGAGACACAACAACCACCTCGGTGCGCATCATGACCCAGCTCTTTTCCAGGATGTTGATAGGGTATTATAAAGAGATGTAATTATAAAGTGGCTCCTGATCCAGCCCTCACTTCTTCTCTCTCTCTCTTTCACTATCTGCAGTGCAGTAGTCAGCGACAGCTTTGCCTATCAGTGCATGCAGATCTATGAGCCATGGAAAGTGCTAGCACCAACCTAGTTTGAAAACAGTATGGCCCATTCTCCTTTCCACTTGCCAGAATAGATCTTTGACTTGAAAGATAAACAGCTCGGAGTGAGCCAAGGGTTACAGATACAGTAAAATCCCGATACGGTGGGAGCAAATGGGATGATGGTGCATTCGTACAGTAAGCAATATGGCTTTACGGCGCATTCTTACAGTAAGCAAACAAGTACAATGGGCTAAATCTGATGGGTTCTTATTCCAGTAGGGAAATATTTGACCCCAATGATTTTGGGTCCAGTGCAGAACTAATTGAAGTAATTTTCTCATAACCAGCCTGATTCGGCTCTATTTACAGACTGACCATCCTGGACTCAGCTCATTCTATATAGAAGGCAGCAATTTGTAGACAAGGTCATGAAGGTCATGTCTCAGAAAGCAAAAGTGCATATTCAAGAAAAAAATAAATGAGGAGATTGAGAGTTACAGTTGTTCTAAGCTCCGGTGGGCATTTAAATAAGTGCAATGTGCTTAGGACATGACTATAGGTGTAGAGTGTGTGGTTACGCTCGAGGAAATATTGAATCTTTAGAAAGTAAAGAAGAGTAATAATTGAAAAAAAAAAAACAGTCAGTGGCAGTTTGTCAATTTGTCAATAGCAACCTAACATTAGGTGCATTCTTGGTCACCCCTTTGTGCATTCGAAAAGTAAGTGACTGCATGGTGCTAAATCGACAAATCAATTGATAAAATCAAGTTTGTGCTGATAAAGGAATATGATTGGTCAGCAAAATTTGACATCAGCCACATAAATGTTTAATAAGGATACAAGCTCTGGCTGTTCTTAAATGCTTAATCGAGACTTACTACCGCCCCATTAACAGATTAAAAGCTTTAAAATGTCTGTCCTTCTTCTTCTCCCTCCTCCTCCTCTTCTTCTCTAGCTTCATCTCCTTCAGCCGCTCTCCCATCACTAAGTGAGCATGAACAGAAAGCAGCTCCTACAGGGACCCGGCAGGAAGGGGCATCTTAAAACTAAACCTCTCCAGGGAGCAGATGAAGACAGCGAGAGCTAGAGAGAGAGAGAAAGAAAGAGAGACTGAAAGTGAGAGAGATGGGGAGGAGGGGGGACATATTTCTTTTTTATATGACCTCTTTATTAAACGATAAAGCCGGCAGACCTGCCTCCTGAGTAAGAAAAGGCGACGCCTGGCAATTATGGAGAGATTGAAGAACAACAGAGGAGGGGAAAAGAGAGCAAGAAAGAGAAAAATAGAGAGAGAGAAAGCAGATTTTAAGAAGCCTGAAGAAAGAAAAAAAGAAAGAAAGAAAGAAAGAAAGAAAGAAAGAAAGAAAGAAAGAAAGAAAGAAAGAAAGAAAGAATATACATTGGAGAGTGAGCTTGTTTTCTCCTCCACCCTCAACTCCGCTAACTGTGCATGGACATGAAGGAGAGAAGATGGGGGTGGTAAAGAGAAGTGTTGGGGGGGTCGTGGCTCATTGAGAGAGGAGAGAGTCTGTAATCTCATCAGCCGTGTTGTGATTGAACACGGTGGGACAGAAAGCAATCTGATTAATAAATAAATGGGCTCTGTGTGGCTCCCACGTGTCAGAGCTAGAGAGAGAAAGAATGAGAGAGAGAAAGAGAGAGAGAGCGAGGGAGACTCCACTGGCATTGCCCTCATCAGAACTGATGCTCTGATTGGGCACGATGCAATTACAACGCAGATACACCCTGGGGAATCGACCAAAAGTGCTCTCACGCCACACACACACACACACACACACACACACACACACACACACACACACACACACACACACTTAAAAGAACTTGCACATGTCGAAAGAGTTAGTCGAACTTGCTCAGGGTGCATATGCTTTCGAATTAAGGTTTTCCGAAAAGGAGGAAACCATCCGAGCTGGAGAAAAAGATTAGAATATAAATTAAACCCACACAAATACATGCATACAATGTTACTCTACAGTCATAGCCTTGACATTACACTAGCTCGGGGCATATGTGCTTACGTGTCAGAAAATAGAGTGTATGCTCAGAATATAAACACACACTTTCATACACACACACACACACACACACACACGTTTACTCTCTCAGAAAGAAAAACTCCCAGAGAATTAAACTCCGACCGATCGTTTCTTCCTTTATTTCAGATGGAACAATATTAATGGTACACAGCAACAGTGATTTCATCCTTTTTCAAGAATAATTTTTTTGTCGTCTTTAATACACTTGATAGGAAACAGGACACAGCGCAGAACCCAAATACCAAAACGGAGTGCGAAAAGGCTGAGAAATGAGTTCCAGAGCCCATACGAGACTCCCAGGCCATGACTACTTGTGCTAATGTGACTAATCGTGAATTAGCGCTGATCGCCAGCCAACGCCACTGCATCGTCTGGATAAGGAGTCAAGGCTCTGGGATCTGATCCTTTCGGGAAAAAGGAAAAAGGAGGGCGTGTTGTGTTGCACCCATGACAGCTGGGAGTTGTCAAAAACCGACTCAACCAAAGCCAGCATCACTGTTTAACCTTGGCAACATGAAACTTTTCTTCGAACGAGATGCTTTGAAGGCGCGTCAAAAGGAGCCGATCTCGGAGGAACGTCATCAGAAAGAACAACTTCAAGCCGTGATCATGTGCACCAGGGATGAGGGGTGATTTGAGAGTATGGGGTGTGTTTAGGGAACATATGGTAGCCATGTTTGGGTTTGTTTGTTTTATAGAGCAGGTGTGAGGAGCGATTACAGTGAGTGCAGGAGGGGTGTAGGGTGGGTTTGGAACAAGTCAACAGGGGGGTATCAGGATGCACAGAGCAGCACTTTTGAGCAACCAAATCTGTTTCTCTATCTCTTCTCCTTAGAGTTTCATCTCCTTTATTAAAGGACATTTCAGTTAGGAATATGTATAGCAGGGATACTGCACATGTGTAGTGGATACAGGGTTGATTCTAGGATGTAAACTGGGTGTGTATGTGAGGGGTTTCTAGTAACATTTCAGTAACATTTCTGGCAAAAGAAAAAATAATAAAACAATTTTAATATACAAATATATAGATCACTTTTTGTTCATCCCAGAGGGAAATTCACGTTAGAGATGCCACGAAGTAGGTGGTAGTGCCTTAACCGTATATGCGACGCAGGCCACTATCCACACCTCTTTTATCCTTGTCAAGGGAAGTGCTACCCATCTCTCTATTAATTTACTGTAATATTTACAGAATCAGACCTTGCTCTATGCCAGTAAGTAAGACGTTACTAGAAAGAAAAATTAACCCAGTCAGGGTTTTCTTCTCTCACGTCTAAGTAGATATCTTCTACATTGAGGTTGTGACTTGAGGAGCTAATTTACCACAAATTTAATTTGATATTTAGAAAAGTCAACATAAATCCCTGTTTGCTATCCGATTTAACCAGTTTTCACCCATTTATTCCAGGTTTGCACTGGAAACATATATTAGAATACACTGCACAGTCAGTTCATTTCAAGGCGACATTCACACACATACAGTACACAGACATTGAAACACTTATTCTAAACCAAGTAGTGATTTGTAGAAGCCAAGCTACCAGGTCTTTTGTATTTAAGAAGGAAGGAAACCATATAACCCAGAGAAAACCCATAAAGACAAGAGGAACTAACTAAAGACAGTAGCCTCATGCTGGAGCACTGAACTTAGTCTTGCGTGTGGATTGGGGAAAAAAAAACAGATACATATGAATTTTTATTTGTATGATGCAAGTTCAACAGCATGATTTAACAACAAGGTGGCTTTGTAATATTTTTAGTCCACCTGCTGACTCAGATGGGGTCCAGTCTTATTATTTTTACTTAAATTTTATGTGAATTAAGGCCTTGCAACACCATATATAATGTCCACTTACACTAAATCTTTTTTAATTTGTGCCATCAATTGTAAAAAGATTTACAATCTAAAATGGGTGATCAGCAGAATGGGTGCGGTGTGTTTTTGAGGGTTTCAAGGTAACTTTTGTATAGATCACATTCTCAAATTTTCCACCAGGAATAAAAAAAGCGAAATATTTTTCTATTATTTCTACAATATTTTTTATAGTTGATGGAACATCTGCTGTCAAACCACAAAAGCGTTCACAGGGCGAGCGATGACATGTCGTGAACGGTCCGTACGTGCTGCAGCGCACATCTGTCTATGGTCTGCGAATGTGTGCACAGTCAACAGTGGAGCGTGAAACACTAAAGTACAGTGTCAACACAGATAAAGAAGGGCAAACGACAGAAAGAAAGAAAGAAAGAAAGAAAGAAAGAAAGAAAGAAAGAAAGAAAGAAAGAAAGAAAGAAAGAAAGAAAGAAAGAAGGGGAAAAAACTTGGTGAAAACAATGCACTGGTGTCACCACTTTCACCATTACATACTAATGTAGAATTCCCAATGACCCAAATAAAATGGCGGTCGAAAGCCGGGAGGCGTCAATTAGGACAAAATAAAGCTTTTTGTGTTCTGAATAAGTGTTACATGCACTCGGCTGGATTTGATACGGCCTTGGTGTTTGGGGTGAATTTTTTTTTTCTCTTTCGAGAATGTTCTTCATTAGGGAAACATTAGCGATGTTAATTATGGTCATGTAATTGGGGATGTAGTGTAGGGTGGAACAGAGAGCGATACAGTCCACTGAGCACATGGCAATGCTGCAGGATAAAAGACACTGAGAGAAAGAAAGAAAGAAAGAAAGAAAGAAAGAAAGAAAGAAAGAAAGAAAGAAAGAAAGAAAGAAAGAAAGAAAGAAAGAAAGAAAGAAAGAAAGGGAGGGAGGGAGGGAGGGAGGGAGGAAAAGAAATTGAGGGGGTGTAAGTGTTTGAAAGCTTGTGTGAGCGATAGAAAAGAGAAAGCTTGGCGTCTGAATGCTGTAGTCTCTAAACAAGGTGTGTGTGTGTGTGTGTGTGTGTGTGTGTGTGTGTGTGTGTGTGTGTGTGTGTGTGAGACCTAGTATTTGTATTAGTGGTGTAGTCAGATGCTCCTGTTTCATTTGCAGCACACAGCCTTTACTAGGAAAGCTTATTTCAGCCTTGCTGATGCTCTCTTTTCCCCCTCTCTCTCTCTCTTTCTCGATCTCTCTTTCACTCTCACGTTGACTTTTCCTCAGTCTTTCATCCTTGTGCAATCTTTCCCACTCTGAGAACTCCTAATCCTCTCACAAGCCTTCTGCCTCTCCTCTGTTTATACCCTATATCTTTTTCGCTCGTGCTTTGGCTTTTTCCTGTTATTCTTTTCTTCAACTTTCCTCTCTCTCTCCCTGTCTCCCTCTCTTTCTGTTATTGTTCTTAATCTCTTTCACTTTCCACAGTATCTGTATCCGTCTCACTCACTCCAGCTTATACCAGGCTCTGTCTTTCTCTCTGCATGCATGTTTGTGTCTTCCTTTCTCTGTCTCTCTTTCTGTCTGTTTGTCTCTGCTCATTTAAACATTTTCTCTCTCTGTTTCTGTTGTTTACTTTAAATCTCTCTCTCTCTCTCTCTCTCTCTCTCTCTCTCTCTCTCTCTCTCTCTCTTTCTCTTTCTAGTTCTCTCTCCTTACCTCTTTACCTTATTTTCTGCCTGTTTTCTCACTCTCCTGTCAGTGTCTCTCTTTTATTTTAGTCTGTCATTCTGTCTGTCTCTCTTTCTCTCTATAGCCTTTACTGGAAATCTGTCTGTTTCTTTCGCTGTCTATATTGCTTTCATTCATCTGTCTTTCAGCCTGTCTGTCTTTCTGCATATCTCTATTTCTCTGTCTCTTTTTGCCACTTGTCTTTCTTTTGACTGTATATCTATTGTTCTTTATCTCTGTCTTTCTTTTTCATTCTTGGGTCTCTCTCTCTTTTTTTCACCTAGCAAGTCTCTCTTGTTCTTTCTCAGATATTCAGTTTTTCTCCCTTTCTGTTCTTTCTCTCTTTCTCTGAATCAGTGTATTAAAGCTAAACATTAACACATTGAAGCTGGATGTGTTTACACTGTGTAGTAACGGCTCACATTCACATAAAGACAAAAAAGGTATAAAAAAATATTCAGCCGACACTCAGCGCTCTGCCTCAGTGCCTCTGATATCCTGCTATCTGCAGTCATTTAACGCATGGCTTGTTTGTTTGTTTGAGTAAAAAAAAAAAGAAAAAAAAAGAAGTGTACTACTGTAAGGCGAGGACATAGCTCACACTGCCTCATGTCTTTATATCACGCTGTGATCTTTACTCAGTGACAGCAATTAAAAAATTACACCAGCCATCACACGAGCTGAGCGGCATCTGGACACACACGTCAATCTTCCCGCCGCCAAACGTGCGTGTTCTTAATTAAGGCCTCTGATTGGATGAGCACTGCAGCGTCAGTGGTGATGTCCATGTCTCCGTCCAAATCTCAAATTCAATTTACGTGGGCAAATGAAGTTGCTGCGAAAAATATATATGGGTAATAAATAGGCTCCATGTTTTAGATCACATCACGTCTCTGGTCCTTCCGCAAAAATACTTTTAATACCGGAGGCATGGACCGACTCAATTAATGATATTGGGGTCATTTTCTTTTTTAAATGACTAGAAACAATAGATCATCTCTCTCTCTCTCTCTCTCTCTCTCTCTCTCTCTCTCTCTCTCTCTCTCTCTCTCTCTCTCTCTCTCTCTCTCTTCCTCTCTCTCTCTATATATATATTTTCCTCTCTCCCTGACCATTTAGGGATTTTCAGATACTCCCAAACTTTGCAGTCTTTTATGCATTATTAAGGTGGAAAACCTTCAAGCATTCGGGGTGTCATGTAATTGCTAAGTAAAATCTAGCACTCAGTATATATTTATATATGTTTTATGTTTAGATTTTTTTTGCAATACAAAGCCAGATTAATTTATTTTCCTTTTGTAGATTTCTTTATTAAACAGAAGAAATTTAGTTTCTCTTGACACAAATGGTATTTCTTTAAAAAAATTATTTGCAAGTAACTATACACACACACACACACACAAATACATATATATATATATATATTTATATAGTTATATTATATGTAGATATATCATTGATTTATAGTATAATAATACTTAATGAGAAAAAGCAAAAGAATGAGGAAAAGGACACAAGATAAACTTAAGGACTAGGAGCAAAAATCCTTTTCTTTCCTTCATGTATTAAAGAAAAAATTTGGTTCCAGATCAAATAACCGATGTTAATTCATCTCTGCAACAGTCTTTGTGCAGAGCTGAGATATTTTGCAAACGCTTTCTTTTCCTCATCATCTCCAGACACCAAAAACACAAATTGCTGAATCATAGCAGAAATGATTGCTTGCAATATTACAAACTTGTCTCCATGTTCTGCTGCATTATATATATATATATATATATATATATATATATATATATATATATATATATATAGTAATGTTAGGGTGTAATGTGTTTGTCCACCTTAACTCCTAAACACTATTAATTTCTTTTGCTGACAATTTAATTTGTCGCTTAAATCGAATTCGATATTTGGAAGAAAAAAACAACAACGGCGACAACACAAGTGCTGACCTTCGTCCCCCCGATGGCGAAATAAGAGTTCGATCAGTGCTCTGCCTATATTCTATTCCTGCAGTATAATAGACCAATTTGGGGAGGTCATTGTTAAGACGTGTACGTGGTGTAATGCGAGGCGTTTGCTCTGAATAGGACAGAAAGAGCAAGAAAGCGAGCAGCAGATGACCTCTTTGCCTTGAATTAGATCCCTGTGAACTGGCACAATAGAGGGGTTAAGACCAAAGCGGATGTTGGGGGAGTTGGTGGGGGAGGGGAGGGGAAGGGGGTGTTCTTTAATAACCCTCCTACATTAAAACCCCTCCGGATGAGGACGGAAAGATGCTCTGGCATGCTCAGACATACACACAAAAAACCATTAGTGTCAGCAATAGATTTATACAACCAAAAAAAAAGAGCTCGGGATGTTTGACTGTATGTTTGTGCTGGAGGGTCTCTCTTTTCTTCTTTTTTCCTCACCTCCCTATCTCTATATACCCCCCCATGCTCCATCAAAGGCAATTTTTCCCCCAACAACGCACAACAAGATAAACAGTTTGCGTTATAACCCCATTATCTCCGGCTGCTGAATAGCTTCCTCCCTCAGGTTCCAAACCCAGACTGGACCCCCAACACCTGCTGTGCACTCACATCTTCACTCCTATATTTTATTTTATTTTATTTTATTTTATTTTATTTTATTTTATTTTATTTTATTTTATTTTATTTTATTTTATTTTTTTATTTTTATTTTATTTACATGCTTGTGTATATGTGTATGTACGTATTTATTTTGGCTTTATTAGTCGTATCAGTCGTGTGTGTGTGTGTGTGTGTGTGTGTGTGTGTGTGTGTGTGTGTGTGTGTGTGTGTGTGTGTGTACTTTTAATATTTATGCCCCTGGTTAGAGTCCACAATCTGTGCTGACTCTAAAAATTAAAGTACAGCGCAGATAGAGCAATAAAGGAAAAAGCGCTTGCATCTGCACTGATGAAGGGTCACGCCGCACGTGTGTGTGTGTGTGTGTGTGTGTGTGTGTGTGTGTGTGTGTATGAAAGATCAAGAGTGTGTGTGTGTGTGTGTGTGTGTGTGTGTGTGTGTGTGTGTGTGTGTGTGTGTGTGTACCAGAAACTTTACCTAAGACAAACAATTTCAACTCTAACAATACGTATCTACTTGCATTTTCGCATCCACTGTTCCTATGCTCATTGTATTTGTGAGCAAACAGATTTGATGTATTTTTTTCATGAACTAGTCTTTAGAAGAATCAAGTGTTGGCTACTTTATATATTTTATAATACTTTTTTTTATTTAATTTCATATTAAATTTCACACGGATCAAGAGCAAACATTAAATCTGGGTGAATTTGTTGGTGTGTGTGTTTATTTATTGAAATGTTTAGATGTTGTAAACTTAGCATGCATTATCTGTCCACTTTGCTAATTATGCCATAAAAGGTTAATCAGCCAGCTGTGGGTTTTTTTGTCAGGCATGATAAACAACATTTTTTTATACATGTTTATTAAAAATTAAATAGAAATAAGATTTCTGGTGTGGTGCCTGATCCAGTCAGCCCTAAATGTAATGCTTTCAAAAACACTTCTCCATCCAAATCTGCTGTTGTGTTAGCTAGATGTTCTAGTAGCTATACCCAAAACAATAAGTAGCTCAGCTAGAGCATAACAGAAACTTATTTACTGTAAAAACTTCTTTTTTTGTTTTAATACCTAGTGCTAACTACCAATCGCTATTAGCTTTAGCTAATTCTATGTTAATTTACACCTCAGTAAAACCAGCTAGTTACACTAATTGTACTTAATTTGGCTAGACAAATCCTCTTTTACAACACTAGCAACCAAGGCTTATTAGCAAGCTAGTTAAAAGTTTCTTAAGTAAAACTTTAAAAAAAAGCCTTTCACATTTATTTCCTCTTCTGTCCTTCCATTATCCTTGTTTTAACCAGTATTTTTAACACTAGTTAACTACTGTATTGTCCTCTCATGACAACCTTAATCTTGCAATGCTAGCAAGCTTATTTTACAGCTAGTCAAGGCTCATTAGCTAGTATCAGCGATATTTTTTTTCCTATGTATTCAAAATTAAATAAATAAATATTTTTTAAAAGGATTATATCTGCTGCATTCTGGTATCTGCTGTACTAACTGTGGTAGCAGAAAGCAGAACAGAGAAGCATTATCCTAGCACTCCTAACTGGTGAACTGTAATAGCAACCCTTATGAGCAACACTAGCTAGATAATTTGCTAGCTTTATTGAATAGTTTTCACAATGAAATATAAAAAAAAAAAATCTAAAATTCTGATGAGAGTAAAAGTAGCCTCATTAGATTTCTCAGTTCTCAATATTTGCAAAAAAGTAAATATGTTTTAGTCTGGCTAGTATTTTTTACTTTTAACTACCGTTCCTTTATAGCCCTATTAACTAGCTAGATGTTCATGTTTTGCTAATGTACTTGATTAGATAGCCAGATTAATATATAATATATAATATGTATTAAAAATTTCCCATCTTAAAAGCATTGAGGTACTTTACAATAATTATAATTTGCCACATAAGGGAAATCAAACTGTATTCTAGCAAAGAAGACAATCAGAGTCACCACACCAGTGGAAATAAATAGGACGCAGCGTGGTGAACTTGCAAGTGGACACATATTGTGAGAGGTCTGTTTTGTGTGTTGACAAAGTGCAAACATTCTGTACACACACACACACTTTGAAAGCTCCAGCAATGAGAAAACGCACAAGGTGTGTAAATGAAAAGTACAAAAAATAATAATAAAAGAACAAGCTGTGCACTTGTACGAGGCTGTGCCACTGGACGGAAGCGATACAGCAATTCCCAAACAGCGGCGCAAGTTGACTGACGGCTAGCCAACCTCAGCAAAGCGAAAGGAGAATTACACAACAGATACATCACATTACTGATTCACTGTTTCACTCAATGACAGTCAGGCGTTAAATATATCCGATTCCATTCAGTCTAATGAGTCATGAACCATAAATCGTGATTCCTAAACAATTTCCCAAACAACTGGCACAGAATCAGATTCAGAGAGCGACTTCTTGGGGAACGAGCTGCGATCGGCGAGCTACGCACAGCCCTCTTGGCTAAGAAGGAGAAACAGAGTGATAGGAAAGGGCGGGAGTGGGTATGAAAGGACTTTCCTGTGCTCTGTCCTCTTCTTCTCTTTTCATTTTTCATTGTGCCTTCTCTCCAACCCTCAGTATTAAAGTCTTTGAGTCTTAGAGTGGGTGTGAGTGAGTATTTCGAGGAGGGTGTGTGCAGATGTAAGTGTATATGTGTAAGTGTGGATGAGGATGAAGAGTGGTGGTGTCTACCCCCAGCTGAGGGTAGCGAGCAGCAGCAGGAGAAGAAGCAGATAAATGGAGACTGAAAGGCACGAGGCCTGGCCTTGAACTCTGCCCGTCTCTGAACCCAAATCGGTGACTGTGGCCTTCTCTGGGAAAGGAGGGATGACGTTGAACTCATCCACTGGATCAATCTCTTCTTCGTGCTCATTCTTTTCCTCCTCGCTCTCTTCAACCTGGTACCAAGAGAGAAGGAAAACAGAAAAATCAACTGTGTGTCTTTATAGAAAGAGAGACAGAGGTGAGGGAAAAGAGGCGTTCGGGATAACATGAAAGGAGCAACCTGTCCGACACCAACCTGTCTAATGTGAGGAAGCCTGGAGACAGTCAGAAAGAGAGAGAGAGAGAGAGAGAGAGAGAGAGAGAGAGAGTGACTGAGAGTGTTACAGAGACAGGGATTAAGAAGTAATGATAACAGGGGAGAGTGAGAGAGAGTGACAGATGGGCATGAATAAATTAATACTGATAAAGACTGATTGATGCACTGCCTCCTGCAAACACCTCTGACTAATCCTTTCACAGAGCAAAAGAGAGCGAAAGAGACGTACACGTGAAGAAGAATGGGAAGAAGACAGAGTGAGAGAGATCAAGAAAAGACAGCAAAAGAGACATTTCGTGAAGAGAGTTTGATTTGACTGAGAAAGGGAGCTAAAAGTGACGGCAGAAACAGAATTGAATCCTTTTTGTCTGGAAGCCCAGATTATCTTTGAGCCCCTGCACTCTGAGTATATGCACACACTAGTGAAGACACACACACACACACACACACACACACACACACACACACACACAGATACTGTAGATAGACAGACAGATAGATAGATAGATAGATAGATAGATAGATAGATAGATAGATAGAGAGAGAGAGAGAGAGAGAGAGAGAGAGAGAGAGAGAGAGAGAGAACTAATTATATTCATATAACCATCCATGCTAAAAAAAAATCTATAGTGCTATAAAAAGACAAATAAAATGGCATTTGTCTTTTAAATGTGTGTTGGCCTCTGACCTTTTATTGACCACTGTTAAAAAAAGAATAGCTTTATTCCTAATCCAAATTCTAGCCTAATATCCCATCAAGCCTGACCCTTGCGGCCATGAAGATGATAAACCTTTCAAGAAAGACACAGGATCTGTAGCTCAGTATGCGGCAAAAAATTAGCCATGCAATCAGATAGCCTATTGTCCACCTTTCTGGTCAGTAGCTTCAGAATCTTCAAAGTTACAATCTGGGTATTCATATTGCTCTATGCAGATTTACAAGAAAGCGAAATCTTTGACACCGTGCCATGGCATTGAAATATACACATTTTAGTGTGTTTTGTGGGTCTTTTTCAGAATTTTTTGTAGAATACTTTTTGCAATAAACTTTCTTTCGGCTTCTTCTGTTAGGGGTCGCCACAACAGACTAGCCGCATGTTTGATTTGGCACATGTTTTTACACTGGATGCCCTTCTTAACGCAACCCTCCCCATTTATCCGGGCTTGGGACCGGCACTAAGGCTTGTGTAACCCTAATGGCTGGGGTTGGTTCCCTGACCAGGGATCGAACCCGGGCCACAGTGGTGAGAGCGCCGCATCCTAACCACTAGACCACCAGGGAACCAATATTGCATTAATAAAAACTTCCCGTTCTTGTTGGCAATTATAATTTTTCACAAAGCATAGCAGACTCTCTATTGAAAGCTAGAGGTCTGAATCCTGGCTTTAATAGAATGTTGGAGAGAATGAACATTTTTAATGTGTTTTTCAAAGACTTAAAATGTTTATCTAGTGAGTCAATCAAGCTGGACCAACAAAAATAAACACACTAACCATGTCTTTTATGCGCCAATTAATATCAAGCTGGTTCAGCTCAATGATACAGATGTCCACAGTCATGTCTTCAAGTAATAAAATTCATTATGCTTGTCCTAAAGTGTGTGAGGTTTGTGTTATGTAAACATATTCCTGACATATTGAAAGTTCTAACCTACTATTTTCTAAAACATTTACAAACTCCTCAGCTACACTCACATATAAACTTAGAGCTGGTTTAGAACAGTTTAATAGCTTTGCAAGTTAAAATTAAATATTTGAATTAAACATAGTTTAAATAAAGAAATACATTTTGTAATTCTAAAATGATAAAGAAATGTATAAAGGCTGTAATTTAATTATGTCCTTTCTTTTTGACAGAAATATTTATCTTTATTCAGCATTTTTTTTTTTCATTTTATTCACTGCAGCATTGATTTTCTGTTTGTTTTGCATTTATTTTTATATTTTCATTTATTTCAACATGCATTCATTCTTTTTTTTGCATTTATTTATTTTTTCTCATTTTTCTAATAATTTTTGCTTTTATTTATTTATTTATATATTTATTTATTTACTCTTAAATAAATAGAAGTTCTTTTTAGATTAGACACCATACCCCTGATGTTTGATTGGTAATGGGCAGACAACTAAAAACTAACTTTGGTTAACATCTCTAAACTATTAAAAAAGAAAAAAGCATATATATATATATATATATATATATATATATATATATATATATATATATATATATATATATATATATATATATCAGAATATACATACATCCCTTGGGAAATATAATCAGAAGGTATGGGATTAGCTTCCACTGTAATGCTGATGATACTTATCAAAACGAGACAAAACATCTCAATGGGCTTGGTTAACTGTGTGTGTTAAAGAATTAAAAGATTGGATGACATAACTTTCTATTATTAAATTCTGATAAAGACAGAGATTGTTTTCTCATCGGCCCAGAAACCAGTAGACCAGCTCCAGCATTTCAACCTGCATTTAGAAGGATGTTCTGTAACTACTAGTTCAACAGTAAAAGACCTGGGAGTTATTTTAGACACCAACTTGTCTTTTGAAAATCATAAAAAACATATTACAAAAACAGCCTTCTTCCACCTTAGAAATATTGCTAAGCTAAAAAACATGTTGTCTATATCTGATGCAGAGAAGTTCGTCCATGCATTTGTGACCTCCAGACTGGACTATTGTATTGCATTACTAGGTGGTTGTCCTGCATCATTAATAAACAAGCTACAGTTTGTCCAGAATGCAGCAGCCAGAGTTCAATATGATCACATAACCCCAATCTTATCATCCCTACACTGGCTACCTGTTAATTTTTGAATCGACTACAAACTACTGCAACTTATAAAAAACTAAAAGGTTTGGCTCCTATGTATCTATCCAGTCTTCTAACACACTACAATCCGTCACGCTCCTTGAGATCTCAAAACTCTGGACTCCTAGTAGTTCCTAGAATAGCAAAGTCCACTAAAGGTGGTAGATCATTCTCACATTTAGCTCCTACTTTGGAATAGTCTTCCTGACAGTGTTCGGGGCTCAGACACACTCCACTGCTTCTCTTTCTCTTCACATCTCGAAGCATCCTGAGGTTGCGCCAGGTCCAGTCGTGTCCCACCTCATGAAGATTATAGACCTTTAAAGAAGTAGATGCCCACAAACATCCCGAACAATCTAGAGACGTACCAGCCCCATTTGGATTCCACTTCATCTAGTATTTGGACATTGAACCTCTTTGAGTGTATAAAGGCTCTGGCATGGAGAAGCTGGTGTTGGATCTATGATGATCTTAACTGTTGAGCAATTTTTTTTTTGAGTTACTCAGTAGCTCCTGATTACATAATCTCAAATGACTGTATAAAACGGTAGAAAGGACATTACTCATAGTCTTACACTCCGGTGCTTATGTTAGATCTCACTCTCCAGTGTTTTGTATTGTATTGTTTAAAGACTGTAATCACACTCTTGATGTCACCCAAATGAGGATGGGTTCCCCTTTTGAGTCTGGTTCCTCTGAGGGTTCTTCTTCATAACATCTAAGGAAGTTTTTCCTTGCCACAGTCTCCGAGGCTGCTCATCAGGGATAAATACACATTATTCACCTTGATTTTTAAAGCTGCTTTGAGACAAATTTCATTGTGAAAACTGCTATACAAATAAACTTGACTAGAATTGACATGTCCATTTTGATCCCCCAGCTGTAATTGCTAATAATGATGTAGGTCCCTGAGCTGTGACGTGCTCATGAACAGATGAGTGGCCATTTAACTCACACGAGTTGGCCTGTAAATTTAAACATTACGATGAGAAAAGAGTCAACCAAAATGGATACAGATTAACATTCATAGCCTGTAACACTGCCACCGAGCTTTCGTCACACTGATGAAATGTTGGCGGTCGGCTCTTATTCCGAGACCCAATATAATCTGAGAACACAGCAAAGAGCGCACCAGATCAATATTGATTTAATTTCGTACAAGAGTCATTAGCTTGAGGGATGGAGGCCTCAGTAATTGGACGTGGCAGTGTGGGCCATTTGGATGTAGGGCCCTACCTACGACCATCCCAGTGCTGACTGAAAAAGCCTTCCACTCAGATTCGCTGTCTTAGTTTTTAGGGCTATATATCAATTACCATGAATTATAAACAGCAGCTCTGCTGGAAAAATGTAACAAATGTAGAGTTAAAATGGATTCCTTTAACTACCTGAGGATGCGCTCAGAATGTAATGTGTTTGAAGGGTTGAAAGAAGGTTAGACTGCAACACTTACACAATGTTCCAAAGTTAAGGTCATTTACAGGACATCTACAAACACAAATAGCTACAACCAAACAGTCTGTCAGCTGTCACATTTGTGGTTTGTGTGGTTGTGTTGTTTTTATAATCTGTGTAGTTTTATGTTAATAGTATGCTTAGTTGTGTTTGGTCATAGTTTGTGTAGTTCCATTATGTGTTTTTGTAGTTGTATTATGTGTAGTTGTGTTATGTGTAGTAGTTTGAATATTTGTGTTATGTGTATTAGATTGTGTAATAGTGTTATGTATATTTGTCATGTGCAGTGGTGTGGTGTAGTAGTGTGTAATAGTTTGTGTAGTTACATATAGTAGTATGTGTGGTAGTTTGTGTAGTTAAGTGTAGTAGTGTGTGTGTGTGTAGTTAAGTGTAGTAGTGTGTGTAATAGTTTGTCTAGTTATGTGTAGTAGTTTGTGTAGTTGTTAACTGAATTAGTTTGTTCAGTTAAGTGTAGTTGTGTGTAGCACATTTCTTGTTATGTGTAGTTGTGTTAAGTGTAGTAGTTTGGGTAGTTAGATGTAGTTGTGTGTAGTAGTTTGGGTAGTTGTGTTATGTGACACTTATCACTCTGAATTGCAGTGATGTGATTATAACTCAGTGGGTGGAGATGATGTTCATGTAGCTGAGATGAAACTCGCGTGTACACCAGTGTGTTAGCATTAATTAAAGTATGCTCTTAAATCTGTAGTGTCGAATAATAAAGCTGCTCTTGTCGCATCTATTGTATAGGATATTCAATTAACGCGGTCTGGTTCACACACAGCTCTTCCTGTTGGAGGTTTTCAGAGCACTGGGCTGTGACTTTGTCTTGGCTGTGCTCCTGATCAGCCATGCGTTCTGTCAAACACCCCGTTCCAAAGCCAGAATTACTGCATTTAAAAGAGCAGGCCCACAGTGGGGTTCTGTATGTAAACTGACAGTCACACTCTATTGTGTGTTATTGTGTCAGCTAATAGTCACTCACAAGTGTTCAACAAAGTTAATTTATGTACATTGGCTCAGCTATTCAGTAGGGTGTAATGGTGGGGAATGTGCCCTGCTCTAATCATCATCTAATCATTCAGGTTAATAGTTTAGTTTGATATTTTATTATCTACTTCGCCTTCAGTAGATTTATTTATTTGTTTTCGGAGAAGTGTGTAGTAGTATAGATTTTAATTGTGAAATCATCATTTTTGTTTTTACATGTTTAAGTATGTTATTTATTTTGTTCAGTAGTTTAGTTTAACAGTAGCTACTGGGTAGTGTCTTCAGGAGTGTGTTCAAAAATATAATTTAATAGTGTTTAAAAACTGTTCAGAAAAATAGTAGTTTGTTAAGTACTGTGTACGTTGAACAGCATTTTCAGTAGTATAGTTTGGTGAGTCGCATGTAACATAGTACAGCTTGGTGAGTAGTGTTCAGTAGTATTGTTTGTTGGGTATTGTTCAGTAGTATAGTTTGTTAAGAAGCATGTTCAGTAGTGTATTTTGTCAAGTAATGTATTTTAGAGTTTGTTGAGTAGTGTTCAGTAGTATTTGTTATATAGTATGTTCGGTGGTGTAGTTTAAATCATGTATTTTATAGTTTGTTGACTAGTATCCAGTTAAGTATTAGAGTTTGTTGAGTAGCATGTTAAGTAATGTATTTTATAGCTTGTTGAGTAGCATGTTCAGTAGTATAGTTTGTTAAGTAATGTGTTTTATAGTTTGTTTAGTGTTCAGTAGTATAGTTTGTTGAGAAGCATGTTTAGTAGTGTAGTTTGTTGAGTAGCATGTTCAGTAGTGTAGTTTGTTGAGTAGCATGTTCAGTAGTGTAGTTTAAGTAATGTATTTTATAGTTTGTTGAGAAACATGTTTAGTAGTATAGTTTGTTGAGTAGCATGTTCAGTAGTGTAGTTTGTTGAGTAGCATGTTCAGTAGTGTAGTTTAAGTAATGTATTTTATAGTTTGTTGAGAAACATGTTTAGTAGTGTAGTTTGTTGAGTAGCATGTTCAGTAGTGTAGTTTGTTGAGTAGCATGTTCAGTAGTGTAGTTTAAGTAATGTATTTTATAGTTTGTTGAGAAGCATGTTTAGTAGTATAGTTTGTTGAGTAGCATGTTCAGTAGTGTAGTTTAAGTAATGTATTTTATAGTTTGTTGAGTAGTGTTCAGTAGTATAGTTTGTTAAGAAGCATGTTCATTAGTGTAGTTTGTTAAATAAACTTTCTTTCAGCTAATCCCGTCAGGGGTCGCCACAGCGGATCCTCCGCATGTTTGATTTGGAACATGTTTTTACGCTGGATGCCCTTGCTAATGCAACACTCCCCATTTATCCGGGCTTGGGACCGGCACTGAGAGTGGCTGTAGTTTGTTAAATAATGTGTTTTATAGTTTGTTGAGTAAAGTTCAATAGTATAGTTTGTTAAGTAGCATGTTCATTAGTGTAGTTTGTTAAGTAATTTATTTATAGTTTGTTGAGTAGAGTTCAATAGCACAGTTTCTTGAGTAGCATGTTCAGTAGTATTTGTCATATGTTCATTAGTGTTTGTTAAGTAGCATTTTAAGTGGTACAGGTTGTTCAGTAGTGTTTTAGAGATTGTTAACAAGTATGTTTAGTTGTATAGCTTTTGACTAGGGCAGTAGTGTGTAGAAAGAAGTTAGAAGTTAGAAATATTTAGTTATGCTATGTATTTTTTCAGTATTTAATAATTAAATATTACTTTTAGCAGTGTCTTCAGTAGGCTTTTCAATAATATAATTTAATACTTAATTGACTTCAGAAGTGTTCAAAAATGTAGTTTGTTAAATAGCGTTTAGTAGTATAGATTTATGAGTAGCATGTTCAGTAGTATAATTTCATAGTTTGTTTAATATGTTCAGTAGTATAAATTTATAATTTGATGAGATACAGTTTTATAGTATGTTCAGTAGTTTGTTCAGTAGTATAGCTTTATAGTGTGTTGATTAGTGTGTTAAGTAGTACATTTTATAGTGTGTTAAGTATTGTATTTTATAGTTTCTTGAGTAGTGTGTTTAGTAGTATAGTGTTAAAGATTTTTCAGTGGTGTGTCAGTGTTGAGTGGTGTGTTTAGTAGTTTTGTTTGTTGTGTCAGTATCAATACCCACCGAGTTGAGGTCTACAAACAAGTTGACGTTTAGTTCGTCGTGTTGAAGATGAGGGGAGGGGCGAGGGGGAGGGAGCAATGTACCCTCCACAGTCCGTGGATTGGCACTCCCCATGTTCTCTATTGCATTACCTGTAACAACAAGAAACACAGACACAATTTTAATTCAGCTTTATTCAACTTTATACCACATTCTTACTAGAATGTGTTACTTGAAATAGTGTTGTTTTTGTTAATCAACCATGTGATTGGTTCTTTAAACTGGAGGAGCGGGTTTTACATTATTACCATTAAGTTGAACACTCTGATTTATTAATATTTTGAAGGAGTGGCCTGTCTCAACTCATACCAGCTGCTGCTATCACCCACAATCCACTAGCATTTTAAAAGGCAGATTTGGGTAAAGCCTTTTTCCAGTATGACTGCATTAATGTAGGTTGCAGAAGTCATTAATATCCTAAAACAGGAATACAATTAATGTATTGTGGATCTGAGTGACAGTCAGCTTTATTGGAAGTTTTCTCTCCCGTCAGCATCAGTAAATTCAACCACCATGGCCATTTGCCACTAATCTCAGTTCTCATACACTCTCATGCATTAATAAGTAAAACCATTTAAAGCGTCAACATATTTCTCAAAGTCGACTGCTGCCAAATCTTTGAAATGAATATACTGCACGCTTCTTGACATCATTGCCATAAACAGAATTTTCACTTTGGCATTCATGTGAGAATAATAATGGCTTGTTTGTTTTATAGACCATATAATGAGTGGATTCAAAGAAACAACTTGTATGGAACCCAAAATAAGTTTGCATTATAGGCATGCATTAAAATAGCAAGGTAGCAAGGATGGTGGTGGAAGAGATTTAAACGTTCTGAATACGCTGTGTGTGTAATATACATATACTTAATATATACTAAAATAAATAATGATATGTGTGTGTAGGTTATATTCTTACAATTACTATATCTTACAATTATATATCTTAAAAGTCGTACTACATCTCCATGACTGAGGCCAATGCAATTCACATCTCAATGCATAGCCAACAATTCAATACAATTAAGATACATGTAAAGCAGCTACTGATGCGAGACGATACGATCCACCTTCATTATGATGCAGTGATATGATCAGATTATGAACTGAATCAATCCAATGCGAATCAATGCAATACGATGCAATGGAAAAAATATGACGCTGAGCAATTCAATATGGTCGAGGTAATTCGCTTTTATTTCTTTGGTTCAGACCTTTAACTGCTTTATGACTTCTAATGCATGGCCCTTTCACAAACAGGTATTTGTAGTGCAAAAAAAAATTTCTAAAACATTCTTTTGCTGTTCTATCTCCAAGAAGATGCAGCTCTACCTTCGCCATGTTAATCTATATTCTTTGTGATTCTCAGGACACGCCTTGGCCTCTGTTTTTACTGGTCCCTTTCTAAATAATAAAAGTATAGTGCATCTACTAATACTTATATAAATAAATAGTTTTTTTCTAGATAATGCAATTGGCAAAATTTTAGTTTTGCCAATTCCATTATCAAGTTTAATTTAACATTGTGAGAAGACTAGCACCCTTCTTCCTATATGTTTCATCTAATCACATTCTGCTCACACAACGTCAAAGTGCAATTGAACGCATTTACAGACGAGTGCTAATTGCTCTATTTTGTATACATGAATCAACCGAAGCCATGGCTAGTTAATCTCACACTAATAGACAAAAAGAAAAAAAAACAATGTTATCCTTCCCACGCACAAAGTAGGCAATAGCAGCATCTTTTTTCAAACGGACAAACCTCCTGGAAAAAAGAGAAAATCTGGCATAGACTGAAAATGTATGTATAACACATCAAAGGCTGGTATTTTGGATTGTGTTGCGCTTTTAAACATGCTCTTCAGGCTATGTGAACGGCTTGTGCGGTAACACTCACGCAGGCAAGTGTTGCTGTTGAACATGTGCAGGATGCGCAGACACTCTTGAAGCTGATTCCCACTGCCTTCACAGTTACACCACTGAGACACTTCCATACTGCTGTTACTCACATAGTTCGGTGTCATGATCGTACCTGCCAACAAGGAGACAGAAAGATTGAAAACGAGAAAGAGAGAGATGAATGAAAACAGTGAAACCGAAGGTATAGATTTTTAAAAAAGACTGAAAATGTCATATGATATGAAAGACAGCGAGAGAAATGAGGGGCTAATCAGTCAGACGTCCATCTGGGAGAATCTGCAGCTCACTCGGCCCTCGGCTCTAACCATGTTAACACATGCAGCCACATCGTGTCTCGTTTATGTGACACATCTCTGACTAATTTCATTAAAGAACCTGATGTCCTGGTAGTTCAGGTCCATGTCACACTGGGGATTTAGCACAAACCCTTGAGGCTGCCAGGACATTTTCTAATTACTTAACCTGTGTAATGGCATCTAGTCCTGGAGGAAATGTATTCAGTAATCAGATATATTTCAGCTCAAGACAAACATGCTCATTTCAATGAAATGAAATGGTGAACAGGAATACGAGAGCTGGGTAATAATCGGAAAGATTACAGATAATAAGGGATGAAACCAAAATTTTATTAAAAGATGCCACAGATGAAAAATGATGATTTTTTACAAATGCTGGATTTTTCAACCTCAAGTGTTAAAGACCACCTAAAAGAAATCCATCCCGTTCAGTTTGAAATATAAATTCAGCAAGTGCTATGTCCTGTTCATGGTGGATTCAGAGCCTATCCTGAGAGCTCTGGGTATTAATCAGGTTTATCTAGACATTGATTTGAATGAATCAGACATTCACTTTTGTGAAAAAGTCCATGCAGACCTAGTTTGTGCAAGCAATGCTGCCCAGTAGAATTATTTCCAAGTAGCACTGATGTAGAAACTTTTGTATCAGCTACATTTTCCTACGTGTTCTTATTGACATATGAAATTTTGCTTTGCCTTTGTGGAAAACATATTTGCATTTTTATATGAATGTTTTCCTGGTCTTTCATTTCTTGCCTTACCAACAACATTCCGAGTGGAATACAGGGTGGAATACACCCTAAATGCCATGCCACAATGTACCACATACATCCACACTTAAGGACAAAAATCTTTTTGAGTAATTGAGAGGAAACCATTGAACAACATGGAAACCCATGCAGAAAAAAAAGGATCAAACCCTGGTTCCTGAAGACTATCTGCAAAGGTAAATTTATTTATGTAATTTTAAAGTTGTATAAACTAATGGTCTACTAAAAAGGTCAGACTTGCCTTCTCATTACCTTGTACTTTTTCAATTATAGTTTAATCATAAACATCTTTTTTTTTTTTTTTCAGGTCAGAACAGTGATTTGTTGGCCAAACTCCAGGGCTGCTTTCAACTGGGAAGTGAAATTGAAGAACTTACCTTTAAAAGAAAATAATAAAACCAACCAAAATAAAGAATTATACAAGAGCACTTGGCTTCATTTATCATAGTTCTGCTCCCCTCATGCTGTTATATCCTACAGCTGCATTGGATACACAGGTGGCCCTGACTTAATCAGTGTTTTGTGTTTGTCATTCCCTTTTATTTCTATGCTGTTCCTAGTTTCGTTTCTTGCAACAGTGCACATAATCCAGGTGGAATTTTAATTCCTCCTACCTGTGTTTCTTTTGATGTGAGCTTATTTAAAAGAGACTCAGGGAGGATTGTTGCATTTGAAGTTTGATTGCATATATTCAGAGTTTAGGTCAAATTTGACTTGCAGCATGTTATTGTCAGAACACACCTTGAGAATGGATAGAGTGCACACAGACACACTGCACAAATCCAGGAGCACCTATAAATAACCCCATGTGCTGTGACATGTGTTTTCCCTGCCATGTATCGCTACCAGATTTACATATTTTTATGTAAATCTTTTTTTCTTTCACATATAAATCTACATATTTAAAAAAGATTGCACTTGCATACACACAAAACAGCAGGACAAATGCTCAGAAATAATGACGATGATGATGATGATGATGATGATGATGATGATGATATGTAAGCTTGGAGTCTACAAACATATTGACCTGAATGCATCATCATTTGCTATAAATATAATCAAGATTTTATCCTTAATTTATTTTTCTCCAGCTTAAGAGATCACTGAGTGCAAGCTTATATGCAGTCAGCTTCCTTTGTGTTCGGAGGTCTTAACCATATTATACATCTGCACACACACACACACGCACATGTCCCCTTCAAACTGCTTTACTTGGAGAACAGTGACACGGATCATCTGTGCTCAGTTAGTTTGAACGTGCATGGACCTGGGGCTGTGGTCTTCTAGTGGGTTGTCACAGGACATTTATCAGCGCATGATTGCTCACCGATCAGTCCAGCATACGCCTTGAGGCAGACGGCTCCGCTCTCACGCAGACACCCTGAAGGGGAGTAAGAGGAGGGCTGACAGTTCTGCTGGAAATCGGCCAGTCTGGATCTAAAAGAAAGAGAGAGAGAAAGAGAGGGAGGAAAAAAGAGGGAGTTGTCAATCAAATTAAATATCATTTAAAAAAATCATCACATTATAAAAAATATATATAACAATTAGATTTCCTATTAAAATCAAGAGAAAATAAATGATTTCTTTAGAATTCTTTTTACATTTCTATCCAATGGTAGAACTAAAACTCGCACATTTACACATTTACCCATAAACATCGACAGATTTCCGACCACAGCTTGACATCACTCTGAGCCGTGCGGCCACTAAACTCTCCAACATGCCTACCACTATTACTGCTTCTGGCTCCATGTCCTGGCATTTGATTCTTCCTCATGTTCTCGGAATGGATAGTTTAGCCATACAGAATAATATGTTTGTGTCTTGTTGAATGCATTGGCCCACAAATGAATGGAGAAAACTTCACCGGAAAAAAAAATCAACAAGCATTCTAAGAGTGAGAATAGGCTTTTTCAGCCGTCTGCACTGTACAAAAAAACGGAAAAGGGACTCAATTTTTAGACCGAAAGGGCAGAGAAGGGGGGCAGCAATGAGGACAAAAACATGGGAAAAAAGAGAAACATGAAATCTAATAGAAAATAGAAGATAAGTGTTTGACAGTGTGTGTGTGCGTGTGTGTGTGTGTGTGTGTGTGTGTGTGTGTGTGTGTGTGTGTGTGTTTAGGTGTAGGTGTATGTACATTTCTGTGTGGGTTTATTAGTTCATTAATGGATTTAGTGGTAAACACCAGGGTATTTCTTGACTGCTATAATTATGTGCCAGATCATTTATAAGAATGCAATCATTTAAAAACAAGCAACATGATGGTATAACTGCTGCCTCAAAGCTCTAGGGTTTGTTCCTGCACTATTTTGGCATCAATTTGTTGCACAAATTACAACATTCTACCTAGCATTTGTGGTCAATTTTTAAATAATACCCCTCTGTCTTTAACCTTACATTTGCACCTTATACTGTATTATTTGTAATATATTGCAGCTTTGCAATCCTATAATATGTTTATTGCATATACATATGTATATTGATATATAAGAGTTATTTATTTATATACATTGCTATTTGCATTTCTGGTTAGATGCTAACTGCATTTTATTGGCATTGTACTTTCTATCTATGCACAATGACAGTAAAGTTTAATCTAATGTAATCTAATCTAATATATTGACACAACACAGTAAATGATTTATATATATATATATATATATATATATATATATATATATATATATATATATATATATATATATATAAGCACTTTACTGTATATGTATGGCTAGGTATGAGTTAAATGCATGATGCGGAGGTGGTTAACCGCCTGACACGAAGCGGAGTATGAGAGAAAGAGATAGATATATAAGATATAGAGAGATTTTATTTGTGTGTGTGTGTGTGTGTGTGTGTGTGTGTGTGTGTGTGTGTGTGTGAATGACAGGGCCTGTGCTGCATCTCTGCTAATAATAGTTGATTAATATATTTGTGCTAGTGCCTGTTTATGTATCGGAGTGCATATAATAAGTGTATATAATCATAAAATTAAAAAGAAAAAGAAAAACAAGAAGAACAAGAACCAGAATCTGACCAAACTGTTCAAACTGTATAGACATTAAAGCTTAGATGCTGTTCATAAAGTAAAATGAAAGGGGGGCTAAAACAAAACCTTGTGGGACACCAGTTTATATAGAAGTTACCTGAAATATATGTGCAAATTATTAAATAGTAGAAAAATATGTGAATCACTATGTGTGTGTGTGTTTGTGTGTGTGTGTGTGTGTGTGTGTGTGTGTGTATGTGTGTATATACCCACCTGCACAGATCATCACGGAGGCAGTAGCTCTCCAGGTGCAGGCAGTTGGGTTGTCCATCTTTCTCCTCATAGGAACAGGAAGGGACGATGGTCTTCCTCCTCCTCTCTCCACATAAAGGCTCGGTGCAGGAACAGAATAGCACACCAAAACTGTACTCTTCAGGTACACGTTCCAGAAACCTGCGCAGCGCCCGGTGGCACTTCTGTCTGTTGCAGCGATCCGAGCCTGTTGCACGCTTGGTACAAGCCAGCACGTACTCCGCACGCAGTGCACCACACTTCTCGAACAGACCACAATCTTGAGCTGCCTTTAAACACTGGTTCTGTCCATCTACTGGAAACGAGGACACTGAGGTAGAGAGCAAGAGAGCAAGGTGTGAGGCGAGGTGTGAATTAGACTACGATAGAGTCAGCGGGGTGACAGACTGGGTGCCAGACACCTTTTCGGTCCAGTGGCCAAGAACATGGAGACCTGAGAATGATGGAATAGACCACTTTTGCTTTTGGCCTTTAGGGTGTTTTATAAGACAAATGTAAATCAGATACCACCATTCATTGTTTCATATTCATTAAGTGAATGGTAGAGTTACCCTTTTATTAGGCCCACCAATTTTGTGCCTACACAGCTGCTCGGAAATAAACCTTGAGGCCGGTTTTAACCACGCAACTGCAAGCCAAATACAAATTTTCATTCTTTGACAGGAGAAAACTTTCGGCTGTTGACAATCATAATGTGCATGGCCAGCGAGTGGACTGACTAACATAATAGCTAGCTGACAGAAATCGTTTTATACTTGTGCGCTGTTACTTGCATCATCTTCTCAGGTCGTGACGGCTCGCCGCAATTCTCTCTAAGGCTTTTCACTGTAAGAAATCTCAGCAGGGTCCCATCAGATATGAAGTAGGTAAGCCTATTTAAAGCCTTATGCAGAAAGTTCTACTGAATTTTCCGTTATGTTTCACACATTTCACCAGGAGAATTTAGGGGTCGGATTCGCAGAACCCACTCAAACCATCATATCCTGCCAGGGGCCACCATAACTAGTTATACACTTCCACAGCCAGACAGTAGTCATAAATAAAGCAATGTTTTGGCGAGTATAATGACACGCCTAGCAGAACTTGACCATCTCAACATCATAGCCCATTGCCTGAAATCACCTGTGTGCTGAGCAACATGGTATTACTTAAATGCCATAATTATGTACCATATCATTTTGAAGAAGATTAGTATTGAAAAGAATCGAGAAAAACCTGCTACCTCACAGCTCTAGGGCATAATCCTGAACTCTATTTCTGTCTTTGTCTAGGTATGAATGATAGCACCATGTCAATGCAGCTGATTACAGCAGCTCTTAACTCCAGAGGTGTTTTTTTTTCTTTCCAATATCGCCTATATATTAGATTTTCACACTTAAATATCTTTCACTTTCCACTTCACATCTTTTTCTTACTCCTAACATTCAGTATGTTTATGAAATTAATTTCAGTTCAATTCATTTTTATATGTATAGCACTTTTAACAATGATCATTGTTCATTAGTTTGTCCCTAATGAAAGGGCCAGTGGCAACTGTGGCAAGGAAAACTCCCTGAGATAAAACCTCGAAAGAAACCAGACCTAAAGCTGGGAGGACCTAAAGTTGGGTACCCCAACCTCATCTTGGTGGCACCGGATGTCTATTCATTTCCCTCAAGTCACTCTGGGATGTGTAAAGTGAGTTTTCAGTTTCCTCCCAGCTTTCAAAAACATGATGGTAGGTGTATTGGCTATGCTAAATTGTCCCTGGGTGTGAAATACTATATCCATTTCTATATATTTGTCTGTGTGATGATTTGCAATTGACTTTAGGTGTTGCAAGGAATAAATTAATTTACGAAGAAACAAAAATACAAAACAGTCAGCTTATACTTTATGTATATGTTAGGGATAATCAATAGCTAAGGGTTACACGATTTAAATGCATAATGTAGAGGTGAATAACCACCATCTCTGATTCCAGAATTTAGTGATTCCTGAATCACTGGGTGTGAGGCCATACCATTGCAGTACCCGCATCTATACCATACCTATAGACAATTTATTTTAGCCAATCCACTGGTGTGTTTATTGGGAGGTGAGAGGTCATCTGCAAACACACAGAGACCCAGAGAAAGCATTTGAAATGTCATACAAACATTCAAGCTTAGGATCCAACCAGGAATTATGGAACTTTAGAGCATTAAAGCAACCTGCTGTGTCACCATGCTGCTTTTAGTTTGTTAGCTAAACAGCTAAATAGCTAGCTGCTGAGAAAGAACAGTGATAATGGTTATGCTTTGTCTTCCATCCCAAGACCTTTTACCTGAAACACTCACACAGGTGCAACTACCGTGTCAGTGCCACCATTAAGAATAGTCCATCATTCAAGTAATATGTGGCCAGAGGTGATGTCAGTGATGGACGAAGTCAAAATCTGACACATTGCTCATAGCAATAGACAGGCCTCCTGTCAGTAATTGTAGACCTAGAAAGTGCACTTATAAGGTTGCTATAACACAAAGTGTTGAAAATGCCAAGTACCTGCCACAATTGAAGCCAGCATTGTAACTTCGCTATTTCTCACGAGCTCCAGTTCGATGTCCTCATATGGGGACGTCCCAATGTCATCGTACCCTGGAACAGACACACGCTCAGTCTTATCAGTGCAGATATACACACACTCCCTGCCAAACAAGTGGCGGAATATTCCAGCGTAATTAAGCCTGCAGAAGCGCACCATTACCTTATCGTTACAGCTAATTTAAAGAGCTGCTGCATTTAATCAAATTACAGGGATTATATGATGGCTCTATGATGATGTATAACACATAATATAAATAATATTGCCTAGTTATCATCTAGACTTAACAAACTCCTGGAGGGAAATGTATTAGTGAGTGGAGGAGGTTATTCGCTTGGGTTGTTTGCATTAGTGAGAATGTGCGATGAGCTAAAATCAGGCGGGCGAGTACGGGTATGACGTGCTTTCCGACATCGCATATTATAATGCATTGTTTTTCTTATCACGATCTCGCATGCAGCAAAAGCACAATGCAAATGAGTGTTTTTGGCACAACGTGCGTATCACGCCGCAATCACGCAGCTGCGAGCCCCGGCCCGAGATACGATTTGCAATTTGAAACGCAGGGCTGAACACTTGACATTTCCATTTGACAGTGGCTGAAAAGCACTCGTTTCACGGGACTGCTCGTCTTTCCTCTGACAAACTCTATCCTGACTCTCCACACGCTCATATCACCACTCAAACACTAGCATATTATGGTACGTAGCTTAATATTAGCTTTTTTTTATAGATATAATAAATTATTTATCTCCACAGCATTCTTTCATTTTGCATCCAAGATCAACAAGGAAAATTATTGATACTGAAACCAGGGATGTCATTTTTAACCAATATTTGATATCCATATCATCATGTTTTATAGTGTTATAAATGTTATTTAATTAAATTTTATTTAATTTGTACATTCTACTTTTAATAGTGGACATTGTCACATAGCAGTTTTACAAAAGTCTCTCATTAATTCATACATGTATCTTTATAAGTTTATATCTAATAAGTGAGCCAGAGGTGACTATGTTAATGGAGAAACTCCCTAAGATGATATAAAGAAGAAACCTCGAGAGGAACCAAACTCCGACAGGGAACCCATCCTCATCCCGGTTACACTGAATACTCATTCATTATAGTTTCATCATGGAAATGCAAACTGCACCTAAACTAAATGGAATAATATGAGATAATAGAGCTAAAGTATTGAGAAGCCAGAGACCTTGTGCTGGAGTAATAGATGACTTCTATTCTGCACCAGACTCCCTACCGAATAGCTTTTTTGTTTTTGGAGCTGATTTTAGGGGATGTGAGGATGGAAAATATGCCACTTATAGGACATTTTTTAGACATTTCCAGTATGACTTTAGTTCTTAACTTCCTAAGTTTACTTGTATAACATATTATATGATATCGTGATATCACTCAGCCTTAGATATTCAAGAACACTGAATTTCCACTCATAAACAAACATACTCAATGAAGCATTCATGCACATATTTCCTCCCACGCACACAGGAACATACATGTTCATGTAATGAAGCACACACAGTTCCTCACCCTGTGGGAAGCGCACGGTCCAGTACACTCGGAGACAGAAAGCCTCTTTGCGTGATCTGCGCTGGCACTTGCACTCCTGCAGGGGCCGATAATGCAGCAGGGCATTCTGGGCATCGGCGCAGGCCTGGCGGGCTTCAGGACCCAGCGGTGCCACCGCTTCATCGTCCACACAGCAGTCAAGCTGTCTGTAGAGTTTTTCACACTCGGGTTGGACCAGACACTCCTGCACAGCCGTCACACAGTCCAGCGTGCCTGGAAACCGGGGCACCACTGAGGACCATGAGCCTGAGAAACAAAATTACAGGACATTCAATTTCAGAAATCAGAGCAATATATGTGCTTCAAACACACTGTGGATGAGCAATCATTCCAAATTTGTAATGCTAGCTTGAAGTGGATGGAACTATGAAAGCACACCAACTCCCTTCCTTTCATTGTGTACCATTTAGTTTATTCTATTTCATATTCCTCTTGATTACTGGACATTTAAAATGCTTCATTTTAAGTCATTAATATAAAATTTAAATTAAAATATGCAATTAAAATAAAGCTATTTAACACAACACAATCAATACTGTATATTGCACTATATATAAGAATTAAAACTACACACCTGCATCACACACTCCTTGCAAACAAATTTCTTTGTACACAGCTTAATAAATTAATAAAGTGCTCCAGCCCCATATATCCTACACTATATGGGCAAAAGTATTAGGGCACTGTTCCAGCGATTTGAGGTTCTTCTTCAAACTATTTCCATAAAACTGGGGGCACTCACTTCTATAGAATATCTTTGGATGTGGAAGCATTAGATTTTTCCTTCACAAACACAAACTTGTTCCAGCATGGAAATGCACCTGTGCACAAAGATATGCTTTACATGAGATTAAATAGAAGATCTTGAGTGGCCTGCTATAGTGACCTCAACCCTACTGAACATCTTTGGGATGAATTTGAATTGACTGCACCCCAGTCCTCCTCACCTTACCTACATCAGTACCCGAGTGCCACACCACTGTGGCTGAATGAGCTCACTACAAAATCTAGTGGGAAATTTTCCCAGAAAAATGGCGGTTATTATAACAGCAAATTGTGGAATAGAATGTTTATAAAGCACATTTTATGGTTAGGTGTCCATAAATCACAATCTCGACGATGAGTATAATATCTTTAGTTGTAAATTGTATTTCATGAAACTCCATCGGATGCTCATTACTACTACAAATGTTAAACCACATTTCTGAGAAGTCTGATTATATACATATTGGCGATTATTTATAAATGCCCTTAAGTTGAGATTTAAATAAAAGTGTGAAACAGAAAAAGAAACAAGTACATGTTGCCTTTAGATTACTATTATAAGGACAGTTTTACATTTCTGGTTCTAAATTTGCAGACGAAGTGGCAGAACAATGATCATTTATTGAATTGTATACAGAGAAATCCATAGTTTGGCATTCCTGAAATGTTTATAACCCACATATGCCCCTAAGTGTAAGTAAAATGTTTCATGTAATAATTAGGCAACAATGAGACAATGATTGCTGTGATGGGTGAGGCTATATACCGGTGCTAATTAGTAGTGAATTGGAAATAGGTGTGTGTATGTGTGTCTGTGTGTGTGTGTGTGTGTATGTGTGTGTGTTTGTGTGTGTGTGTATGTGTGTGTGATTAGTTTCATGTAATCAAGACCAGGAAATGCAGTGGCTGTCTCTGTCTATAATCCTAAAAATATGGAAACATACTAAAATAAAACTCCACGTGATAAGGACAATGCTGGCTAATGTTAATTAGGTTATTCATTACCAGTTATTAATATAATGCTTTTTTGTGAAATCTAATCATTTAATATTGAGTACAAATAATAATTGTTTATATACATCAGGCGTAAGCAAATGGCTCAGCTGAGGGGCGATTTAGAGCAGGCTATGAAGGATAGGATATTTAGAGACTGGTGTGCTGTGGATTTTTTTTTCTGAGAATGAAAGCTGGCTTATAAATCGGTTCCATTTGCTATGCCATCTTCTTTAAATGGCGTGCAACACTTTACAGGCAGCGCTAATTCGACCGACCTATGCATGTCCAAGCTTCATCTGTGCGTGAGTTTCTCGTTACCGGTCCGTTTCAAAAACCGATAAATGGCATGATTTTCGAGCGTGTCGGCACGAGAGACTTGAATCGTTTAAAACCAGCAGTTTCTCCATGTGATGCTTGGTGTCCACAATCAAAAGGCTACAGTTACATATTTCTGTTCGCCATTTGCCTGTCAAACCATTTTCCTTTCACCTCACTTAGTTCACATCTAATTGACCCTTTCTGTAATTCGTCTCTAGCTTTTGGCCTTCTTGAGTGCCGCTCCACTGCTAATATATATATATATATATATATATATATATATATATATATATATATATATATATATATATATATATATATTTAATGATGTAGTAGACGTGAGGGAAAATAACTTTCACTCCTGCCTCTGAAACATTCCTTTTTCATATGTCCTTATTTAGTTTTCCTAGCTCGCTCAGTAAATGTATCAGCAGCGTGTTTTTCACTTTACATTCAATTGCGAGCTCAATTTAATTCAATTTTATTTGTATAGAGTTTTTAACAGCAGGCATCACAAAGCGGCTTTGACACAAACTTATACATTCTGGATAAAAAAATTTAATTTATCACTTACAGAAAAGCTAGAGGCAACAGTGTGAAGATAATACCTCCCTGAGATATAATAAGGAAGAAAACTTGGGAGGAACTAGACTCCAAAGGAAACCTCACAATCATCTAGAAAGTGCAATTATAAATCAAATGCCTTCTATAACTTTATACTACACAAACAGGAAGTGCTAACTGGGATAACAGGAACTTATTAGTTCCCTTTAAGGAACTCCAGCTGCGTCAATGCTTTGGGGAATGCTTCCGCATTTCCACGCTCTGAATCACGTGTGTAATCTGTCCAACTGAAAGACGCGATCGGGGTGAGGTCACAACCAAAAAGCATTAGAATCATATATAGATTAAAGCAGCTTTAATCATCGCATTAACTGTGTAAAGTAAAAAAAAAAAAACTTTCTTTGTTAAAAGCGCTATAAAAATAAAAATTGAATTGAGTTGAATATATAAGAGCATGCTCGGTTGGCTCACGCTCTGCTTATGAGTCCTCTAGTCTCCCCACACATTTCAGGGTCAGAGCTCACTCCACCCAGACTGTGGCAGGCTCTAAGGCCTTGTCCTCTGGGGTATCTCTCCAAGACATTTGCAACGTTGCAGGCTGGTTCACCCCCCTGACCTTCGTCAGGTCCTACAGCCTTCACCATAGTTCCACTACTGGCCCCTCTGTCTTTCGCCCTAGCTGTGTCCAACCACACTAGGCAGGAAATGGTCAATCTGGTGATATTGGACACTCGTTCCCAAAGTGTTGACGCAGCTCGAGTTCCTTAAAGGGAATGTCTCTAGGTTACGTTGGTAACCCTGGTTCAGTAAAGGAATAAGATGCTGCGTCTCTAGGCCACACTCCCTGCATCCCTGCGTGCGCTTCCTTCACTTTCGAAGCTAACGCCGTCTCCACGGCATGTGCTTTTATAACTTCCTGGTTGTGACGTCACGCCGATGGTGATATTGTGTCTTTCCATTGGACAGATTTCACACGTGATTTAGAGCATGGAAACGTGGAAGCGTTCCACAAAGCATTAATGCAGCGTCTCGTTCCATCAGGGAACCAGGGTTACATACGTAACCTGGAGAGGCTTATTAGCAACTTATGATGCTGAGCACCAAACTGTTACATGATGAAAACTGAAGTGCAAAATGTTCTTAGCAAGTGCAGTCTATAAAGCTAGCTAAGGATGGACATCTACAGCTATGTTTTATGGATTCTATGTGGTATCATACAGCAAAAACTTGTTTTTTAGGCTGGTCAGTGGGGCCATTCTCAGAAAAAAAAAAAAAGCCAAAGATTTATTTTGTTTGCTTACATGAAAAAACACACACACCTTTACTAACAAACTGATTAATGAGAGTATAAAGGGTCATGAGTTGACATTGGCAGTGTTTAAACACAACCGAATAGTGCCACTGTGACTGAGGACAAATGATGGCAGAGAGAAATTAATTTGTTAATACAGTTTATTAAATTGCTCTAGCATCTAATTCGATCCTACATCTCAACTACAAGAATATTGACTTCAGTTGATAATATGTAAAATGTATTTGATGAAACTCCAGCACACATACGATTACTACAAACGAAAAACCACAATGGCATTCACTGTGTTTAAACACGTAAAGTGCCGTGTTCCCTAGCAAAATCAAATCGTGAGACTGAAAAAATATAAATGATAACTGAGAGAAACTAATGGCACTTGTCTAAAACCTAGCAAAATGAGGATGATAAACAGAATAGACTCAAACGCCACAAATGCTGCAAACACGGTAAAGGCAATGATAAAAACATAATCAAAACCTGGTCAAAATCTCTCTGAGGCATGTTTTAGTTCAAACCTGAATTATAGACAAATCATTTTTCTCTTAACAGAAATCGCTGTGATAATTACAATAATTAAACCGTAGCATGGTTGAATGCCCGAATCAAAAGCTGTTGATAATAACAGATCAGAATATAGTGTATGACTGTAGAGTACATTTTATTTAATGCACTTGTTTTTAGAACAGTTCATTACCATGTACTTGTAAATAAAGCAATGAGTTTGAACAAATATTTAAACAATTTTATTTAAAGTAATGGTGTAAAGTTTGCTAAATTTTTGTATTTGCCATTTATGAAAGGGATTTCGCAGGCAACAGGCTAATCAGCATCTCAGAAAAGACAAAGTCTCTAGGTTATGTATGTAACCGTAGTTCCCTGAGGGAACGAGATGCTGTGTCGAAACGCTTTGCGAATGCGCCCTAGTGTTCACGGTCTGAAATAAAGTGTGTAATCAGTAAAAAATTGGACGCTGGCCGTCACCAGCGGGGTGACGTCACGACCACAAAGTATAAAACGCATATCGAGTAAAGGCAGCGGCAGCTTCTGTTAGGGAGAAGGAAACGCTGCAGGGATGCCGGAGATGTGGCATAGAGACGCAGCGTCTTGTTGCCTCAGGGAACTAGGGTTACATACGTAACCTAGAGGCGTTTCCTTTCAGGAACTCGAGCTGCGTCGAAACGCTTTGGGAACGAGTGTCCAATCACGCCAGATTGACCAGTCCCTGCCCAGTGTGTGTCTGTTGAACACAGCTAGAGGAGTACTGAGGGGCCAGGAATGGCACTGCGGTGTAGGTTATAGAAACCGCACGAAGGTCAGCGGGGTGGACCAACCCGCAGCGTTACATATGTAATTCCAGAGGACCAAGATTTTGAGGCAGCCACACTCCAATTGGAGTGAGCTCTGACCCCAGAGGGAGCAGGGAGTACAGAGGACTCATAAGAAGATGTAATAGGATTAACAATACACCTGCTCAGAGTCTGTTTAGCAGGAAGGCCTCTCTTGTGCGGGCCGTAGAAGACGAGCAGCTGATTGGTCTCTCTCCAAAGACCCCTCCTGTGGACTTGGGTGTGCAGTGGGCACCTTGGGGATATAACCTGTACAGGGGTACAGGAAGGCACTAGACATACCTAGGGTAAACTCCAGGAAGACGTGGGCCACAGAAAGGGCCTGCAGGTCCCCCACTCTCTTGATAGAGCAGATGGCCAACAAGAACGCGATCTTGATTGAAAGGTGCCTCTAAGATGCCTTGACTAGAGGCTCGAAGGGGGGCTCAGACAGAGCCCCCAAAACGACGGCCAGGTCCCACCAAGGCACTTTAGATCGTAGCGGGGGCCTCGGGTGCCGTGGAGAAAACGTGTTACCATCGGGTCTCTGCCCAGAGATTGCCCGGCCACAGGGACGTGATAAGCCAAAATGGTGGACGCATAGACTTTTAGGGTGGACGGAGCCAACTCCTTGGTGAACTGTCCCTGGAGGAAATCCAGCATTGAACCAACTGGGTAGTGGATTGAATTCAGCTGGTGGTGCTCACACCATGAGCAGAACAGATGCCACCTGGCGGCATACGACCTACTCATGGAGGGAGCTCTGGAGTGGAGAATGGTCTCTACCACCAGGGTGGAGAGACCAGAACCTCAGAGCTGTGCCCTCTCAGGGACCACAGCCACAGCCTCCACAGCTCCAGACGGGGGTGAAAAATGGCACCAGATGAGACAATGCGAACAGATCCACCTGGGCTCTTCTGAAATATCTGCCAAACCTGCTCAACCACATGGGGGTGGAGCTGCTATTCCTCGGGTCTCAACCCCTGCCTCAACAGGGTGTCTGCTGCCTTGTCCAACCGGCCCGGGATGTGAACTGCTCTCAAAGAGATGAGTTTCTTTTGGGCCCAAAGGAGGATCTGGAAAAACACAGTATTAGTAAGCTTCGGACCTCAAACGCGAACCTCAGGAATTTCCTGTGAGAAAGTAGGATGGATTCATGAAAGTACGCATCCTTTAGATCTACCATGACAAACAAGTCCTCAGATCTGATTTGAAGCATGACCTGCTTGACAGTCAGCATCCCTCCGTCCTTTTTGAGAACTATGAAGCACAAGTTGTAGAACCCGGACCACCTCGATGGTCTCCATTACTCAGGAGAGTGTTAACTTCCTGTTTCATGACCAGAGCCTGCTGGAACTGACTAGCATGCTCTGCTCCCATGAATACATATATATTTTTTCAACAATTGACAGACAATTCAACACATACACACAGCGTGCTTTGTGAGCAAACAGAAGCTGCTGCTGCCTTCACTCGAAATGCGTTTTATACTTTCTGGTCGTGACGTCACCCTGCCGTCCTGCACAATCCAATTTTTGACTGATTACACACATTATTTCAGAGCGTAAACACTCGGGCACATTCCCAAAGCGTTTCTACGCAGCTCGAGTTCCTGAAAGGGAACCAGAGTTCCAGCATCCTAATGCCTTGCAGATTTTCTATATCATTAACTGGAAGTATGAGCTGTTAGGCATGGTGTGTCATTTATAAATAAATGTACAGAACAATAATAGTGATGTATGAAGAATACTATCTCTGACTTACATACAAATATGTCAGGTTGTTCTTTATTTGTTTTATAAATATATACCATATTAATAATAATACACTAAGCAGACATAACATTATGAACACCTGCCTAATATTATATTGGTCCCCTTTTGCTGCCAAAACAATCCTGACCCATCAAGCATTAACAGCATTAACATCTTCAGCAATTTGAGCTATAGTAGCTCAAGTCCTTACTCTTGCCCATTTTTCCTTCTACTATCACGTCAACTTTAAAAATAACGTTTACTTACTGCCTAATATATATATCTCACTCACTAACAGGTTCCATGATAAAAATATAATTAGTATTATTCACTCACGAGTCATATAGTTATAATGTCATAAAGTTATCCCTGGTCGGTGTATATACTATATAAATAGGGGGCCAAGCACTAAAAGTGTCTAGGTATCTTATTGTTGTGCCTAACTTGCTTTCCTTTTATTATTCTTCTAATAAGAGAGTCTATGACAGCCAATACATTTACAAGCGGCAACTTACAATTCATTGAGCAGTTAAGGGTTAGGGGCCTTGCCCAAGGGCCCAGCAGTGGCAGCTTCATGGTGCAGGGATTTAAATTCAAATCAGCATCTTAACCACTGAGGTCCTAGTTCCCATAGCCTTCTTGTTAAAATATTTCTCAGGAACGTTCTGACTAAATTCAAGTGCATTCTACAAACTGGCACAACTGTTGCATCATTTAAAAGCCATGTTTGGATTCCCTAGATCAAAACGCATTTGTTGTACCTTATGACATCAATTTCCACCTGGTTTTTTTGGGGGGATTTTGACCAAGGAAATTTGACAGGTCTCATCTTCAGAGTAAGCTTAAAAAATATATATAAAAAAGACTTTATGGCATAATAAATGCTCTCCTATGATTACTTAGGAAACCCAGTCTGGGTGCTTGGGCCCCATAATAGCTTCAGTATTATTAAAATAATTAGCAGTAAGTAGTATTAGTATTATGTTAGCAGTTGCCTTGGCATTTACTTTCTACTTCCTTGTCTTGTACAATGGGAAAAGTAATAACCTTTAACAGCTGTGAAAAACCAGCATCCTCAGTGAACATGTTTTCAGTATAGGGCAACATGTTGCAATTCTTGTCTGTGTTAATAATTATTGAAAAAGGTGTGTGTGTGTGTGTGTGTGTGTGTGTGTGTGTGTGTGTGTGTGTGTGTGTGTGTGTGTGTGTGCTTTGTCCTGATTGAACATGTACAGAGCTGGACTCCTACATTTCAACAAACACTCATCAGCGAGCAAGAGCAGATGGGGTTCATAGTGGATTAGCACAGCTTTCAGGGTCAAGGGTTGAACCACCACGGGTTCAAAAGTTAAAGTAGACGAATCGCTGTAGCAAACAAAGACGTGATGAACTCTGTCTGTCAGAGGGACGTGAGAAGGTGCAGTGTGCTTCTTGTTCAAAGCTGGGAATATGATTTAGAAGTTCCTCTATGGTCCTTCGTGGTCAAATTCCTTTTACCAGAAATGTTAACTTTGAATGTCGAATGTTGTTATAGCAGCATGTATTTACGGTGGGAAACCATTTGAGTGTCAAGAAAAAGACATTGATTTGCGAAATTCAGAAAAACAGAGAAAGGGTCATAGAAGGGTCTAATCATGAAGGGTCGCAGTAGGGTCGTGTGTACGGCTGCCATCACCTCGTCTCTTCTGAGCTCTATTATTTCATAATTGTTAAAAAAAAGTGAGGGAATAACTTTATGGTCATTTCCTCTTCCTCTTGCATGAACCCCACTCCTGTGTGTGCAATAACATCCCCCTTTCTCTCCCTCTGTTTTTTATCCTTTCTCTTCACTGTTTCCTTCTCTCAATCTACCATCTCTCTTTCTTGCTCCTCTATTTCTATTTCAGTCTCTCTGCCCTTTATTTCTCTCTTCCTCTGTTTCATTCTCTCTATCCTCTATACATCTCCTTTTCAGTTTCATTCTCTCAATCCTGTGTCTCTCTCATTCTTTTCAGTTTCTCTCTTGCATCCTAACTATCCTCCTATCTTTTGTCCATTTCACTCAGTCTATCCTTCATAACCCGCCTTTTTCCACCTTTCTATTCCTCTGTTTCATTTTCATAATCTTCCATATCTCTTGTTCTTTCTCCTCTGTTTTATTTTCTCTTTCCCAGTTTCTTTCATTCTCTTTCCTCCATCTCTCTGTTTCAGTTGCTCAGTCTTCCAAATCTTGTTCTTCCTTCTCGTTTTCTCTCTATCCTCCACTCCTTTAATTCTATCTCTGCTTTATACATTCTGTCCCTCTGTCTCTTTATAATCTTCAACCCTCTCTTGCTCCATTTCATTCTCTCAAGCTTTAATGTCTCTCACATTTTCTCCTTCCTCTCTTTCATTCATTATATCCTCTATCCATCTCCCTGTCTTTCTCTCTGTTTCATTTCTCTTATTGTCTCTTGTTTTCATGCATGTCTCTTTCTATTTTCCTTTAATTCTCTCTCTCTTCTCTGTCTTTCTCTTTTCCCCCTCTCTCTTTGGTGTTAACCCTCTCTTTCTCTCTTTTCATGCCAAACTGTAAATACATACAGTTTTAAAAAGTAAATGCGTAAATTATGAATTTATGCATCCTTAATAAGGGCTTTATGCTGGATGGAGTTGTGGTGGATCCAGGGTGTATATGGGGAACACACCCTGGACTGGATCTGCCTTTGTTTTTTTGCCATTCGTTCTGTTGAGGTTATTTGTTCATTTGTATTCCCCATGCAGTGTTTCATAGCATTTCAGTTTAATGTGTTATGCATAAAGCATGAATCATTTTTTTCTTATTGTAAGTATAATTGGACTTATTAATTTATTTCATTCTACCTCTGATACGTTTCCCATCTCTCTTTCTGTCTATTCTCTCTCTCTCTCTCTCTCTCTCTCTCTCTCTCTCTCTCTCTCTCTCTCTCTCTCTGTCTTGCCAGTGCAGCAGGGTGTCCTAATTGCCATGAGGCCTCGCATTCAACTATGTGCTGATTGAGAATTTGCGGCTGTGAGCTGTAGAATAAACTGCAGTGTAGGCTTTGACCTCGACTTCAGAAAGAAAAAACCAACACACGTCTAATCACTTTTTCTACTAACAACACCACACATCTAATCACATCTACTAAAAATACGACACGTCTAATCACATATTCTACTTAAAATATATATCTAATCACTTCTTATTCTAACAACACCACACATCTAATCACACCTACTAAAAATACGACACGTCTTATCACATATTCTACTAACACCACTGCACGTCTAATCACATATTCTACTAAACCACTGCACGTCTAATCACATATTCTACTAAAACTGTATGTCTAATCACATCTACTAAAAACATGACATGTCTAATCAAATATTCTACTAACACAATCCTTCGAATCACATAATCTACTAACACCACAAATCTAATCACTTCTTCTAATATATACACTATATGTCACTATATCACTTTTCTACTAACACCACGAATGACATCTACGTCTAATCATGCCTTCTGCTAAATACACCACATGTCTAATCACCTTTACTAAATTCACCACACATCTTATCATAACTTCTACTAAATATACCACACATCTGCTCATAACTTCTACTAAATATACCACACATCTAATCATAACTTCTACTAAATATACCACACATCTGATCATAACTTCTACTAAATATACCACACATCTGATCATAACTTCTACTAAATATACCACACATCTAATCATAACTTCTACTAAATATACCACACATCTGATCATAACTTCTACTAAATATACCACACATCTGATCATAACTTCTACTAAATATACCACACATCTAATCATAACTTCTACTAAATATACCACACATCTGATCATAACTTCTACTAAATATACCACACATCTGATCATAACTTTTACTAAATATACCACACATCTAATCATAACTTCTGCGAAATAGTCTAATCACGTCTAATCATGTCTAATCATGACCTACTAAATACACCACACATCTAATCACTTCTACTGAATACACCAAACATCTAATCATAACTTCTGCTTAATATACCACACATCTAATCATGACCTACTAAATACATCACACATCTAATCATAACTTCTGCTAAATACACCACACATCTAATCATAACTTCTGCTAAATATAACACACATCTAATCATAACTTCTGCTTGATACACCACACGTCCAATCATAACTTCTGCTTAATACACCACACGTCCAATCATAACTTCTGCTAAATACACCACACGTCTAATCATATCTTTTACTAAACACACCACACATCTAATCATAACTTCTGCCAAATACACCACACATCTAATCATAACTTCTGCTTAATACACCACACATCTAATCATAACTTCTGCTAGATATAACACACATCTAATCATAACTTCTGCTAGATATAACACACATCTAATCATAACTTCTGCTAAATACACCACACGTCTAATCATAACTTCTGCTAAATACACCACCGTCTAATCATAACTTCTGCTAAATACACCACACGTCTAATCATAACTTCTGCTAAATACACCACACGTCTAATCATAACTTCTGCTAAATACACCACACGTCTAACCATAACTTCTGCTAAATACACCACACGTCTAATCATAACTTCTGCTAAATACACCACACGTCTAATCATAACTTCTGCTAAATACACCACACGTCTAATCAAAACTTCTGCTAAATACACCACACGTCTAACCATAACTTCTGCTAAATACACCACACGTCTAATCATAACTTTTGCTAAATACACCACACGTCTAATCATAACTTCTGCTAAATACACCACACGTCTAATCATAACTTCTGCTAAATACACCACACGTCTAATCATAACTCTGCTAAATACACCACACGTCTAATCATAACATCTGCTAAATACACCACGTCTAATCATAACTTCTGCTAAATACACCACACATCTAATCACAACTTCTACTAAATACACCACACCTCTAATAACTTCTACTAAATACATCACACATCTAATCACTTTTACTAAATACCACCATATGTCTAATAATAACTTCACCTAAATATTCCACACGTCTAATCAATTCTTCTAAATACATCAAACATCCAATCTATTCTTCTAAATACACCACACATCCAATCACTTCTTCTAAATACACAATACGTCTAATTACTTCTACTAAATTTACTATACGTGTAATCACTTCTACTAACTACACAAGTCTAATCACTTCTAAATACACCATACATCTAATTACTTCTACTAAATACACCACACATCTAATCACTTTTACTAAATACACCACACGTCTAATCATAACTTCTACTAAAAAAAACACATATTAAATAACTACTACTTAATACACCAAAAGTCTAATCATGATTTTTACTAAAACCACCACGTCTAATCATGACTTATGCTAAATGCACCGCAACTTTAAGCACTTACCGCATAAGTCTAATCACTTTTCTAAATACCCACATGTCTAATCATTTTTACTAAATACACCAGAGGTCTATTCATGACTTCTAATAAAACAATGCACTTCTAATCAGGAACCATAACAAAAACACCACACTTTTAGTCTATTATAGTTTAGGATAGTGAGCAGTTTTTATTTAGCCATTAGCCATGTGGATTCTTCACTTTGGATTTTTTACAAAGTGATAAACGACACAGTCGAAGTAAATGGTTTTGTACACTAATATGGGTATTGTTGAGAAATGAAAGATAAACATAAACAATACACAAAGCCACAACACAGCACTGATCTGAATGATAATGAAACACTAAAAGGCACACAGCGAACAGAAAGCGCCACAGACTCGCAACATATGCCACTGCTGTAAGGAGAAAACTAGAGAAAAGTCAAAAAGAAAGAGTAGGAGTGAGAGGATAGAGAGAGGGATAAAAATAAGAAAGTAAATTGTGTGTGTGTGTGTGTGGGGGTTGGGGGTTCGGGAGGGGAATAAACACGAATGACAGACAGCGGAAGCAGCAAGCAAGGAAACGGTCTCAGTATGGAGGCCGATTGCAATCAGACACATGCTGGCCTAGGTATTATGGTATGTGTGGTGTGTATGTGTGTGTGTGTGTGTGTGTGTGTGTGTGTGTGTGTGTGTGTGTGTGTGTGTGTGTGTGTGTGTGTGTGTGTGTGTGTGTGTGTGTGTGTGTGTGTGTGTGTGTGGGTGTGTGTGTGCATGTGTGTCTACTGAAAGTACATAGACACTTACGCACACAGACAAATTGACGAACTTGATTTTTGCTCAACCACACACACACACACACACACACACACACACACACACACACAAGCGCAGAGGAGGAGACGGAAACAACAACCGCTATTATGAAAAATTGCACAGCAATAAAGAAAAGTAATGGGAGGGATTGTGTGCAGACCGGCATGCATGTGTGTGTGTGGGTGTGTGGGTGTGTGGGTGTGTATACAGATCCCACAGTGTTAACTGATCAATATAGGCAGTCTGACAAGAAAAGAATGTTAATGAGAACTTTAGCAATCATAAAAACTAATCCATGGTCTTCCCTCATCACATTCTCTCACAAAAGAAAAGAGCAAATGGAAGAAATAAAAGTACACAAGATACTGAGGGAAAGCAAGGGGAAAAGGAAATCGCCACGTCAATCCACATGTTTGTCAAGATTGCCTCAATTTCTTAAAATGGGAATGTCAATCTATTGAGGCTAGTGTGTCATCTAAAAAAAAAAAAAAAACTTTCTGGCTGCAGAATTTGAGAAATGGTAGGAAATGATAAAAGGATTTCCATCTCCTACACAAATCCATTACAAGAAACTTAATTGAATTGAGCAACTCAATTAACAGGAATGAAGAAAAAATGTCATTTCATATACATTGCAAGAGAGTCATTGTAATGGACATTCAGTGCCTCCCAGATGAGGATGGGTTCCTTTTTGAGTCCAGTTCTTATTAGGGTTTCTTCCTCATGAAGTCTCAGGGAGAGCCACAATCACCACTGGTTTGTTCATTAGGGATAAAATTATAAGGAACAAACTTATATTCACCAAACTATTAAATTTGTATATCATTTTATAACCTCTTTATCTGTGTATAACCACTTTGAGACACTTTGACTTGTTAGAACTTTCTCCCCCAGCTGGTTTTTTGAGGGTTCTTCAAAGATTAATTACACTAATAAGGGCTCTTAGCTGCAAGATTTCATCTTGGATCTGTTGCCGATAGGAAGACGCTCTATTATAGAGTTCCACAAGGATAAAGATAATTATTTAATTAAAAGGGCTTCAGAGGTGGAACCCCTTAAAAAACACTCAGGAACCGTAAATGCTGGAGAAAAACCTTCCCCAGTGTGACAAACAAACAAAACAAAGGAACTTGTCAGAATGTATTTTCTACAGCAGTGAGAGGGAAAAGGGTTACCAGAGGTTCTTTAAGGTGTAATTGGAAAATTAATGCCTCTACGCTTCCTAAAAGATTTCAACTTGGATTAAATTCATGTCACATTTTATGGGTTTTTACTTACCTCACCCATATATCGAAAAGCTTTAGGCTCCAATGCTTAGTTAAAACATTTTATTTTAAGGGGATACATGTCATTAAACTGTAGCATGAACAATAAAATATGAAACTCTTTGCTGTAAACAAATAATCTCAGAGTCATTTCAAATGATTCACTGCTAGTATTTTAGTTCTGTGTATATTTATCTGCATTGGTATTTTAAAATTTCTTATTCCACTGACATGATTTCTAGAGTCTAAGTGACCCCAAAACCCCATGTAGAGAAGTCCTATTCATTTTATAAATAATCTATTTTCCCCATTCCGTTCTTTTTTCTTCAAACTAATTAAAACCCAATTTACAGAAAATGACGATGGTTTCAACCCACCTTTCTGCCGTGAAAGTGCGTGTGAATTACAAGGCTGATAAAATCTGTTAATGAGCATAAAACCTTCCAACACAATACCTATAGAATCTATTCACTCCTTCCCGTTTAGTCGTTCAATAAAGGGGAAAAAAAGCAATAAAAGAAATAAAAGCTGATGTCTAATTACAACATGTGTGTGGCATAATTTCCCTCTATGTGTGCATTCTTGAGTAAATCTATTTACCTGGTCGTGACGGGGTTTTTTTGTGTTTGTTTGGTTGTTGTTTTTTTATATTTTTTGCCTAATTTACTTTCTAGATCAGTTTCTTTTCTTCCTGTGTCTGTTTAGAGGTTTGTCTACACTCAAAGTGCAATCTGCAGTCCAAACATGTTTAATTAATCCTACAGTCTTTGGTAAACATCCCTCAAGGCCTTTTTACATACTTGATGTTCTTGCTTTCCTTGCGTTTCAGTTTGTGCTGCATTTTGTTCCACGCTCGTAATAAAAACAGGGTCATTCACTGGTTCTTCAAAAGTTCAACAGATAATTAAGTCTTCTTAGCTTCTGAAAGAAGGGCTTTCTAAACATGGCCTACAAATAACAGCACATGCACAAGCACAGTTATTCTAACAAAAAAACCCACGTCTAATTACAACTCCTACCAAAAACAACACATGGGTAATTACAACTTCTACGAACAACATCAACAGTCCAATCAAAAAAACAGCACACACCTAATTATAAACATCATACGTTTAATCATGGCTTCCAGTAAAACAGGTCTAAACAAAGTTTAAACAAAATAAATGCAAACATCCAATAAAAGAACACCAAATATCTAATCACAGCTTTTACTAAAAATACCACGTATAATCAGCGATATAGTAAAAACACTACAGGTCTAATAAATGTTACTTCTAAACACCATCACATCTCATTACAGCTTCTGTTGAATACACTACTGTACATTCGTCCAATCATTTTCTACTAAAAATACATCTAATCATGGTTTTGGGAATAGCACTTGATGTCTAATCACAGCTTCTACTGAATTAACCCATGTCTAATCATACATTTTGCAACAACACCACATGTCTAAGTACAGCCTTTGCTGAAAATACCACGTCTAATAAATGCTTTAGCAATAACACTAAATGTCTAATCGCAGCTTCTACTAAAAACACCACGTCTTATCACAGCTTCTACTGAAATGACCGCGTCTTTCATAGGTTTTTACGGAAATGATCACATATCTAATCTTGGCTTTAGCAATAACATTGCATGTCTAATCACAGCATCTACTAAAATACTACATGTCTAATTACAACTTCTATGAAAGTGCCTCATGTCTAATCATGGTTTGGCAATAAAACTGCTTAACCTTTGAAACAATCACCTGTCTAATCTGGACTTTACCAATAACACTCTATGTGTAATCACAGTTTCTACTACAAATTTTACATACCTAATTACAAGTTCTATGAAAATACCATGTCTATTTATAACTTTAGTAATATTACTACATGTCTAATCAGAGCTTCCGAAAAAATACCACATGCATAATTTGGGCTTTAGTGATAACACTATATGTCTAATCACAGCTTCCATGAAAATAACACATATTTAATCACATCTTCTACTGAAAATCCCACATATCTATATATTGAATCGCATCTACTGAAAGTACAATATATTTAATCACATCTTCTACTGAAAATACAACGTTCAAGGTACAAAGCAAAGAACCTGTGTTCAAATTTTTAGTCTAGTGTTGAACTTCTGAATTCTTAGGAAACAGGGTTCCTCAAATGTATATTTTGTGGAAAATGTTATACAATTCATGGTCATTCTACTTCTGTATGAATGGATTTGTTTCTACTAGGGAAACTAACTAAAAGATTAACTCAAAGTTTGAGTTGAACTCAAAAACCAAAGAAAGAAATTTGAGCTTGTGAGAATTTTCCTAGAAGAAATGAGGGTTCCTCTAAGGAATTTGTAGAGTTCAAGGGTTCTTTTTAGAACCTTTTATTATATGGGGATATAATATTTCTGCAGGTTAGGAAAATAAAAAAAACATGCTGAACCAATAGTAATGATTTACATGGCTAGGATGAATTGGAATACTGACTGCACCCCAGACCTCCTTATTGTAGCTGAATGAGCACAAATCTCTACAACCATACTTTCAAATATAGTGCCACATCTTCCCAGAAGAGTGGAGGTTATTGTAATAACAAATAGGACTAAATGTGGAATAGGATGTTGCACAAATGAAAGCATTTGTACTAGAATGGTGGCTATTGGAGATGCACAACTGATGTTTCCTGATGTTATAAAAAATCACCATTGCTCTTAAAGGCAGTGTTTATTATTATTATTATTATTATTATTATTATTATTATTATTATTATTATTATTATTATTATTATTATTCCTCATTTCAAGATAGTCACTTTTGAAAAACGTCTATGTCGATGATTGATCTGGGTCTCTGCACAGAACATGAAGGATAAGTTCTCGCCGAGCTCTCAAGAAGTAAAAGAGTGCCTGAGGGCTGCTGTTCTTTAAATCAGACAGTCAGAGGTTTTAGTGAAATGTGGGTCAGAGCGCCGTCCTGCTCGCTATCGGTGACACGTCACATCAGAGCGTAGCGGCTGTATTAAAGTGAGCGGGCGGGCGGCAAATGGGTGGAGGGGGCTGAGAGTGATTGATGGCTCGGAGGAAGAAAAAAAGTGAAGCCGAGATTGAGGGAGGAAGTTCTCGCCACAGCACATTAACAGTACGCTAATTTTCGAACGCTTAGCCAACACCATCCGTTTAATGATAATGAGCTGCAACATTATGCTAAAATCAGGAGGTAGGAGGTGGGGGTGTATATACACATACACATACACCCACCTAAAAGCACAGACAAACGCACACACACCTACACAATCTCTCTTACATTCACATTCATTTTCTCACACACAATCACAGGTTCACTCCAAAGCCTTCACTTAGCCATCTCTGTTTCACTCAGTCAGTCTGTCTCATACACATTCTCTCACTGTCTCTCTCTCTCTCTCTCTCTCTCTCTCTCTCTCTCTCTCTCTCTCTCTCTCACACACACACACACACACACACACTCTTTCTGTCACTCACGGATTCTGTCTCTTGGCTTGAGTCTTGAAGTCGAGGCGCAGGCCCAACACCATCTGCCATTTTCACAACTACGTTCCAAATCCTTGTTATCAACAAAACACACAAGCGACCCTGAAGGGCCTCGAAACTTCCCTGTCCTTCACCGTATGTCAAGATCAGGTGACTGGCAAAACAATCAACTTCGTTAATCCCTCGAGTCCCTGCGGCCTGGCCCTCCTAGCCCGTCTTTCCCTCCTTTTTTCCACAGTGTGTGTGTTTACTTGCCCGAGGTCTATTTTTTACAATTCCTTAAAAGAAATGCTTAAACACATATATTGATTATGAGTAACCCGAAGTCATTTGCTTCAAAATTCCAAATTAAATGAAAATGACTTCACACAGGCTCTGCCTCTAAGCACATATTTCATGAACAACCATACTGTCATACATTTTCTTCATATTCAAACCCTGGTATTTCATTGCACTGTTCTCTTATTATCGGCATTAATTCACTGCATGTCAAATGGTTTTTATTCTTCATTTTTTGGCTAAATATAGAAATGGGCTAGAGTTTCAAATCTGACTTGAATTCACACTTAAACACTTCCCCAGACAAGCGACCTCGAATCCAATGCAGTGTAACATCTGTTAGCCGTCTCAGTAAACCATGAATATCACATGAGAGTGGATAAAGCTCTTTCCATCATTGTTAGACTGAAGAATAAATGAGATGAGAGAAGGAAAACAGTCCGAACAAGAAAGAGATGCGGGATCCATGTCTTGGGTATTTTTTTACTATGGATAGAAAAAGCTCTACTGTATGTATATATATATATATATATATATATATATATATATATATATATATATATATATATATATATATATGACCGCCAAATTATAACATATTTTTAACATTTGCATTTTAACATATTTATTTACACTGCAAATTCCATGCTCCTGAATAATCAGTGTAAAAAAAAATTTGTTTTTATGTAGAAATGGTTATGGTTCCTTTGTGGATTTTGATGTGAATGTTTCATCTACTGAAGGGTCTTGGTGGTTTTTTTGAGTGCTTTCATTACTCTTAACATGCATCTGCAAAACATTGTAGATTTGAGGAAGAATTCTGAATGATTGGAGATGTTTCCTAGCAAATAAATAGGAATTAAATACTTTAGCATTTGAAAAAATAATAAAAAATACAGGTTATAGATAAGATGAACTGTGTTCATTAATGTACACTTAATGGACAGAAGTATTGAAACACCTGACTGCATCCATATGTGGTTTTCCCCAAACTTGTACCACAATTTTGGAGGCACTTAATTGTTTACCATGAATTACAAATGTAGGTAAAGGGGTTTTCATTTATTGTTAAGATGAGGAATAAATATGTTAAGAAGAAAAACCTCTAGTCTGGACAGAAATTAAAGACAGAATCCACTTGTATTTTTTTCTCTCTTCACTTTTAAAGGAAACAATCTGCTGTTCGGAGTATTCCTTCATTCATTCCGTCATGCTCCTAAATGTTTGGTGTACATTTAATGACATTTCTCCATTTCGGGGCTTTCAATAACATTTGAAGTGTTAAAGGGTAAAAATACCAATTAAAAATGTATTACACATAATATTTACACATTTTGATAATGTTTCATTTATTTCTTTGTTTGTTCATTTATCTATCTATCTATCTATCTATCTATCTATCTATCTATCTATCTATCTATCTATCTATCTATCTATCTATCTATCTATCTATCTATCTATCTATCTGTCTGTTTAAAAAAAGACCACTAAATAATTAATTACACATGATTTTTACACCCATGATTTGATTTGAATTATTTCTTTATTTACTTAGAAAAATGCTAGTTAATAATTTATCACATAATTTTTATGCATAATGTTTTGGTTTTTTTTTACATTTATTTGTTTGTTTGTATGTTTTTATTATATTTATCAGTATAAAAGAATCGGGTTATTGAAGAAATTGCAGTATGTTTGTCCATTTCGAAATGAACATGTGAGGATTTGGATGTGAATCATCATTTCTGGGACTATGCTTATGCTTTTGCTTATACCTTTTTCATTTGAGTTTTTTATGATGAATCAAGAAATGAATCATTACAGATTCGAGGAAAAATACTGTGTGTGTATATATATACTAGGGGAAAAATGAGCATTATGGATGTTACATTATGAAAGTGTCTGAATCACACAGCCGCTTGATTAATGGCTGCTGTACTTTTCACTGCATAGATAATTCAGTGACAATGAATTGGTCATGTAGATTAAAAAATAAAGGTGCCATTACCTTTCTCTAGAAACATCCTTCTGCATGTATCCATCAGAGACGGCACCACAGTTCTGGCTTGACACAAGCAGCCAATTAGACAGGGTTTATATTCAATACAAAAGGTAGCGAAGACACACAAAGCACTGAGCTACGTAAAGATTAGAAGTGTATCGACACACTGCAGCTCTGTACATTTTACACACTGTTTCGAGTGTTTGTCTATTTAAAATATAAAACTAATCATCCAGGATAAAGATGGATATCAATAAAGCAGTGTTTTATGTTTATTTCATAAACCTGGTGAATAAACCCTGTAACTGCTTCAAATTATACTTCAGTCCAAATGTAAGTGATCATCAACGATGTGATGTATGTGATATAAGCTTTGCCTGCACTTTAGCATTATACAAGCCTCAAGTCAGCTTTTTTAGTATCTCAAACAGACTTGCTCAAGTGATTTGTAGATGTTATTTTAAAATATTATCTTGCCTGTAATAGTGAACTAAAGAGCCATAGCTTCAGCTCAATCTTCAAA